>NC_136006.1:31946450-32221450 GCF_048128805.1 Centroberyx gerrardi | reverse complement strand
TTTACGTCGGAGGGGGTCGGCTACCTTCTTCCTCGCCTGCCCATCTCCTTAGTTTCCGAAGTTGTGCTCCTGAAAATGTTTTTCTTGTCAGGTCTCTGGTACAACGAGGAATCCCATAAGTTCGCAAAATTTCAATCTTTTGGGACGGTTTTTTTTTGAGGCGATTTTGTAAGAGCTGATACCATCTTGGACACCATATCTCCAATATTCGGCTTGAGAATTCCCTTCCAGGGGTTTACTTCCACACCCAGGTATTTTTATGCTTCGCCAGGCCCAATCATGTGCAGATCAACCTTTTTCAACTTCCAAGCCGGACAGTCATTGATTTTGTAACCAGACTCCGCCCTATCCACAAAGAAGCCATGACACTTTTTGATATTAAGGTCGAGACTGGTCACAGAATGCCTCCAAAACTTTGAGGTTCCGCTTCATCCCCTCCCATGAGGAGCCCAACAGAGCAATATCATCTGCGAATGCCAAGGATGCGATCTTGGATTGGCCATTCGCAAAGCCTTCACCCAACTCCTCAAGTTTGCACAGCAGTGGGTCGATGGCTAGATTAAAAAGCATCTGTGACAATGGGTCCCCTTACTTGACCCCAACCTTCAGGTTGATCGCCTCCGACCAAGCCCCCTTAACTCTGACCATTGTGGTACAATCCTTATAGGAGCTGGATATGAAGTCGGACATGATCTTGTCTATGCCCCGTTGGTGTAGGACATCCACCAGGTGCGCATGCGAACACTTTCGCAAAATCGATGAAGACTATGGCCAGTGGTCTTCGCTCTCTCTTGCTCAACTTAATGAGCCCATCTAATATCATTAAGTTCTCGGCACAACCGTTGGCTGAGATAAATCCCCGCTGCCTGGGGTGGATTTCACAAGCATGTTCCATCCTCTTATTGATGACCCCAGAGAGAAGTCTTTGCAAAATCGGGCCGATCGTAATGGGCCGCCATTGAGAGGGATCCAGTAGTTGTTTAGGATCAGTAGACTTAGGAATAAGAGTGGTCCTATTCCTTTTCAGAATCTTGGGCAGTCTACCAGACAACAGGATAGCCATAAACAAATCGGCAAGAACTTTACCTTCAGGGTCCCAACTCACCAGCTGCTTCTTGGTGACCCCATCAATACCAGCCGTCGTATTCGCTTTCATCTTTTTAAGAACCGAGACGACTTCTGACAGACTTATGGGAGTCTGGAACACTGAGTTATCCGTAGAAGATGTAGACTTAAACTGACCGAGGCCCTTATCCTTATCCGGAGCCTCCCACTTGTCTTTGAAGGTTTTGGCAACTACAGAGGGAGAGATAGGACATTCCTCCCTTTGTTTCCCTTCAAAGACCAACTTGGCCAGACTCCCCCTGTCGGAGTTGTAGAGTCTCTGATAAACCATATATCGCTTAATCCTCTTATTGCTTTTGGATGTCTTATGCTTGCGGCCTACCCGACGAAGCTTGTACCTCACAACTTTGGTCGGGCGCAGTGAACACAGCAAACTCTTAAGAAATGTATTAATCTCATCTCCAATGGAGAGAAGGTCCTTGGAACAGATGCTGACGCCAAGGCCTTTGACACCGTTTTGATAATACATTCTCTTGCCATATCCGGGGGATCACCATGGATGGAAGGTGTCCGAAGAGAGGACATCATAAGGCTCTGCAGTAACCCCACATCTGCAGGATCCCAAATGCCCCTTCTTGGGCGAACCTTGCTTGAAACCTCAAGCTTTTTAGCCAACACATAGCTTCCAATGTGCTTCCTCCTCATATGAATTAACAGACCTTGTTTGGAGGAGAAGTTTCTGGGACACATCAGACACTTATGACTACCCCCAGTTTGTACGCCATGTCCAAGTACTCCACACTTGGGCACATGACAGGCCATCGCTCTCAGACTTGGCCCCATCTTGGAGCAACTTATACACACAAAAGAGACCAGTTTAACCTGATGCTTTGTCTTAAGGTGTTTAGACGCTTCTTTCGCCGTGGCCAGGCAAACTCCACATAAGCTACATGCATGACTTTGAAAGGGGAGTCGAATTCCCACTCGTACTGACTTATCCAGCCTTTTTACTGTCTGCCTGGCCCCCGCTTTAGGCACAACAGACCTGTTAAGTCCCATAAAGAAAATACACTTAGCCTGAGAGGGATCATGGAACAGCTTCCTATGCAGCTTATCATAACCACCGCTCCGAGCCCGGGGTGAGGCAGTCGGTGAAGGTGAGGCTGCTAACTTGGAATAGAGAAATCTCTTCCTAATCAGCATGAGCCATCTAGGATTCTTCTGACACCTCCCAGGAGAACTCCCCACAGGGCGCCGAAGAGGTGTATTCGACCCACCCTGGGGGGCGGTGGGCCTTCCAGAGCCACCTGCAGCAGTCATTCCAATCCACCGGTGTGACACGGCTTTAGGCGTTGAAAGACACTTTGCCAAAATCCGAGCCATCTTGGGAGTAGTGAGTCTTGCACTCTAACCTACAGCCTGGTACGTAAGAATTAAATACTTCAACCTCAGGCAGCCCCGCTGGGCAGAGGAACCCACGACTAAGCAAAGCTAATCAGGGCCCTCTATGGCAGATCTACCCTTGGTTAAAGCACTAAAACCCTCAATGCACTGACAAATATACGATTCAATCCTTATCCTGAAGTTACGGATCTGACTTGTCGACTTCCCTTACTATAATCACCCACTCAATAATCAACCTATCTATAATCACACATCACTTATATGTTAATGTGATGGCTGTATAATTTCTGGGCGGTACCTAAAATTTAATTGTGCATGAATGAGATGCTCGATTAGAGTAGTCTGGGAGATACTAATACGACGCAAACTGTAATCCAAAATCTGAACTGTGAGAGGCAGCAATGTGCCATAAGGCATGCAGGCTGCCAGAAATTAGAAGAAGAAGAAGAAGAAACTTAGAGTAGCACTATGCTATGGCTGGTGTTTATACAGAAATAGCTGGTGAATTTAGAGCATTAGCTCACAAAATAGATGTTACTACTATTCCACTGAGTGATGTTTTAGTGAGGGTCAAGGACATATGTGGCAGCATTTGCATTCTCAGCTTCTCTGTTGTTATTATCATTATTTTCTTCCTGTTAAAAGATGTCTATCACGTGCTGCTTCCTGTCCGACAGGAAGTCTGTGATCCACCTGCAGGTGGAGTCAGGCACACTCAGCTGGAAGAGCTTGTCCTGTAGCAGAGCCGGGATGATCGTGTTAAAGGCAGAGCTGAAGTCCACAAACAGGATCCTGGCGTAGGTTCCTGAGGAGTCCAGGTGCTGGAGGATGAAGTGGAGGGCCATGTTTACTGCATCGTCTACAGACCTGTTGGCTCTGAAGGCGAACTGCAGGGGGTCCAGGAGTGGGTCAGTGATGTTTTTGAGGTGTGACAGCACAAGGCGCTCAAATGACTTCATCACCACAGATGTCAGGGCGACGGGTCTGTAGTCGTTAAATCCTGTGGTCCTTGGCTTTTTGGGGACGGGGATGATGGTGGAGGTCTTGAAGCAGGATGGTACGTGGCATGTCACCAGTGAGGTGTTGAAAATGTCTGTGAACACCGGAGACAGCTGATCAGCACAGTGCTTCAGGGTGGATGGAGAGACAGAGTCTGGCCCGGCTGCTTTGCGGGGGTTCTGTCTCTTGAAAAGCCTGTTAACGTCCCTCTCCAGGATGGAGAGAGTCGTCACTGTGGTAGGGGGGGAGGGGGGCTCTGAGGTGGGCAGCTGTGGAGAGGTGTCAGGACTGTCCCATTGTCTTTCAAAGCGGCAGTAAAACTCATTCAAGTCGTTGGCCAGGCGCAAGTCGTTAGCAGAGTGGGGGGCTCTAGGTTTGTAGTTGGTGATCTGTCTGAGCCCTTTCCAGACAGAAGCAGAGTCGTTGGCTGAGAACTGGTGTTGGAGTTTCTCAGAGTACCGTCGTTTAGCTTCTCTCACCGCCTTGCTAAACCTGTACTTTGACTCTTTAAACCTGTCTCTGTCCCTTCCTTCTCCGACCTTAGCTGTCTGAGTTTGGCTGTGAACCAGGGTTTGTCATTTTTGTACCTCACCGTGGTGCGTGATGGTACACAGCTGTCCTCACAGAAGCTAATGTATGACGTCACAGCCTCTGTGTACTCGTCCAGACTGTTGGTAGCAGTCCTGAAAACCTCCCAGTCAGTGCAGTCCAAGCACGCCTGAAGATCCTCCACAGCTTCACTGGTCCACTTTTTTGATGTCTTCACCACAGGTTTGTAGAGCTTTAATTTCTGCCTGTATACTGGAATCAGGTGGATCATGACGTGGTCAGAGTGTCCCAGTGCAGCGCGGGGGACGGCGTGATAGGCATTGCTTACTGTGGTGTAACAGTAATCCAGAATTCTCCTCTCTGGTCGGGCATTTAATAAACTGTCTGTATTTGGGGAGATCATGGGTGAGATTTCCTTTGTTAAAGTCACCGATGACAATAACTAAGGAATCCGGGTTTGTCCGCTCCACACACAGTATCTGGTCAGCGAGCGTGCGCTGTGCCTCCTGCACGTTGGCCTGCGGTGGAATGTAAACACCGACCAAAATGAATGAAACGAACTCACGAGGGGAGTAGAAGGGTTTACAGTTTATGAAAAATGATTCCAGATCAGGAGAACAGTGCTGTAGAATCACTGACACATCCTTACACCATCCGCTGTTTGTATAAAAACAGATACCTCCACCTTTCGTCTTGCCGGAAAGTTCCGTGTGGCGATCCGCTCTGAAGAGTTGGAATCCTGCCAGCTGCAGCGTAGAGTCCGGTATCGATCCACACAGCCACGTCTTCGTGAAGAAAAGTTCTTCCCCAACAGTAGCTGAAGTTCGTCCAGTTTGTTTCCCAGTGAACGCACATTAGAGAGAAATATTCCCGGTAACAGTGTGCGAAGTCCACGTCGACGGAGACGCACAAGCGCACCGGCGCGTTTTCCTCTCCTCTGGCAATAGATCCAGAACTGGATGAGAGGCCTTGACTCATACACATTCTTGTGCGTACTGTCTGTGGATAGGTCGATCAGCTGATCTTCCTCAGAGGCTGTCAAGTTTGAGCCGTCCGATGCATTGTGTTTGAATGGAAACTGTATCCATGTCTTGTCCCTTCTCCAGGACTCAGCCTCAGAAAAGTATTTTTCAAATTGACTTTCGAGTGCCTCCAAGTGTCCAACAATTGCGCGTTTCAAGTCAGGCGAGAGCACCGCAGAAACAGCCAACTCCTCCATTGACGGAAACATGGAAATGTTACCTCCCCTGATTTGCTCTCTCCATCTTTTTGTTTTCTTCAGAAAGCCTTCCATCTTGTCATACAGCTGAATGGCATGTGTATTGCGGCCCTGCATAGAACTGTTCAGTCTGTTCAACTCTGAGAAAACGTCTGCCAGCTATGGCAGTTTAGTGACCCAGACATTGTCATTGAAATCCGCAGCCAGCTCCGCGCGGTTTTGACCAACTAAAAACTTGCGGATAGCTGTGCGTAACTCAAACACGCGTGCCAATACTGATCCACGAGAAAGCCATCTGACCTCAGAATGGTAAAGGAGCGCATTGTGTTCCTCTCCCGTAGCATCGCAGAGAGAAGCATAGAGACGCGTTTGCAAGGCACTCTTCTTAATAAAATTGACAGCCTTCACAACAGTGTCCATAACGTCAGCAAATTCAGCACTCATTTCTTTGGCAGCAAGAGATTCTCAGTGTAACATGCAATGAGTCCACAGAACTTGTGGGGCGACTTTTTTGACAAGCGCAATCAGTCCACTTTTTTGACCAGTCATAGCTCGCGCATCGTCGGTACAAATCGCAACACATTTTGCCCAGATTATGTCATTTTCT
This sequence comes from Centroberyx gerrardi, assembly GCF_048128805.1. Taxonomy (NCBI): domain Eukaryota; kingdom Metazoa; phylum Chordata; class Actinopteri; order Beryciformes; family Berycidae; genus Centroberyx; species Centroberyx gerrardi. The sequence continues at coordinate 32,215,607 of NC_136006.1, read as the reverse complement.
CTGAAAAAGTAATCAATCACTTTGAAAATTTCAGAACTTGTTGTGCGTTCAGGAAGCTTCTTACAAAACAAAAATTCCTCACACATTTCGTTTTGGTCAACAAAACGCACAAATGCCAAGAGCTGTGCGTCTTTGGACATGTCCACAGATTCATCCAACTGTAATGCAAACGCCTCCGCTAATTTTAGTTTCTTGATCAATTGCACCCTCACATCAGATGCCATTTCACTAATTCGCCGAGCAATCCTTGTGTCTGACAACGGGATAGTCTTCAGTTTATTTACATATTCATCATTCCCAAACATTGTCTTGCACATATCACTGGCCGCGGACAATATCAAATCTTCTGCAATTGTATATGGTTTTTTACATTGAGCAATGCGAAGAGCAACTTGATATGAGGCTTTGAGCTCTCCAACTTTCGCTGATTTCCTCATCATTGTCTGTTGGCATTGGAGAGAGTTCAGACGAGCCTGAAAGTATTCCAGTGTTTTATCTTGCAAGTGGCCGTCATTCTTCTCCTAGTGTCGCTGCAGCTTTGATGGCTTCATGCTTTCGTTTGAGAGCGTCGCCGAACAAACAACACACACCGGCAATTCAATCCCTTCGGTTTCTTTGAAGGTAAATCCAAATTTTAGGTAGGTTTCGGGACTTCTCTCTTTTGCGTTTAAACTCTGCCGCTGGGGCAGGTTCACCTGTGGTCTCGGACGAGGTGGAAGGAGTAACGGTAGGATCCCGAGCTCGAGGCCTAGTTACCGTTACAAAGCGATCCATTCTACTTCACATATTAACCTAGTAGTAGGCTAGTTATTCATTATTTTAGCACCGAACTGTGTTTTAGCCAACGCTTAGCTTGCTAGCAAGCCAGCTAATTTTTTTCAATAGCGGTTGGTCACGTGTAGGCTCTGCATCATGCAGCGTGGTTGCATGGGAATCATTCATTTTGTAAATCGTTTTTATCAAAAGTATCTTATTATTGCCTATTAATACTTGGAGTTTACTCAATATTATTATTTTTGTCTAAAATACATTTTAAAATTTTTCACATAAATTATTTTGACGAAAATTGGCAGACCCCCTACAGTACCTCCGCGGACCACCACTGAGCTAGACAGTACATTGTGGGTGTAATTCTACTGACAACAGTCACTACAGATCTTCACTGAAGCCAACATTGTTATGCCCACACCACCGCACACATTTCCCAAAGAGCCATTTTCATAACCAGCTGGACAGCACAGCCTGCTAGGTGAGCCAGCCCATATACCCAGTGGCTAGTAAAGGGAGACAAAAACTAACATTTTGTGGTTAAATAACCACATGACTATATCTACCCGCAGGACCCGGTACCGTGACCCTAATGGCGTAGTGAGGAAAAGTCGCTGTGAAAAGTTTTTTGTTTTTTTTTATATATGAGTGTTGTACTGTTTTGAAAACAGGGGGACTTGGGTTTTCAGAATCCGTAAATCAATTGTATTTTGTCCAAACTATGCACTGATGAGGAAAATAGTAATACAGTTTGTAAATATGACGACTGGGACTATCACCAGTCTGCAGAATAAATAGCATGTTGTTATGTAACAGCTTTTCCAATGTTCTTTTTCAATCTTTCTTTTTAAATATAAAGATAAAATTATAAATAAGTTTTCAGGGAATTATTTGCCTAAATGTTCAAATGAATGGGTGGCCATTTTTCCGTTCATCCTCCAGTTAATATAGAACCTCCTTGGGTGAGCAGCTTATGTTCAAATGAATGGGCGCACAACACGGAAGCAAACCAGGAAAAAAAAAACTTTTTTGGCATATGCGCTGGGTGAGCAGCTTACGTTCAAATGAATGGGCAGCCATTTTTCCGTTCATATAGAACCTCCTTGCTATCGACCTCCGAGTTCCAATGGAATGCACCACCATAAAACTGCGGTTGGTCTCCGCGGCTGCAGCTGGTTGCTTCTCATTTTTTCAGCACCGTGGAGCTGCTTTTGAGACTCCTCCATACTCCATAGTGCTGATCCAGAATTAGTCCTTATAAACAGGTAGAATCAAACCCCTGCCCCTTCAGTATTAGCTTTTACTCTAAGTTACACTACATAAAGTATTAACTATGGAAGCCCTGAAGGGCAACATGCGAAAAAAGAAAGTTTGCGGTCAGTGTCGGCCAAAAGCTAAGTTTATCTTGAACGTATGAGATACTATCTTGTACGTACGAGATACTAACTTGTACGTACAAGTTAGTAAAAATTTTTTTTTTTTTTACACCTTGCCCTTCAGGGGCGCCGCACTGTACGACTTATGACTTACTGTAGCCTTACAGTGTTCTATAGCACATGGGCGTCACCATTCTTTACATATTGGGGGGGGACACAATTTGCCCAGCTCCTCCCAGAGATTTTTGCCATTTCAGACCATTTCCTTCTACTTCTGATCCACAAAAAGTTGATTTTATTAATCCTAAAGCCAGAGCTCCAGATTGTAACCATTTAACTGCATTATGTTACTTTTTTCTGGTAGTGTTTTTAAAACATCACAACCAAATCAGCATCTGTGCATTCATTTCTAAAATACAATACGGAGGAAACAGAGGTGTAGCCATTACTTCATTATATTAAATATTACAGGCACATTGTCAAACGTGCTTGAGTTGCAAAACGGCAAAAAGAACTGAGCAATTAAATGATAAAACAATAACAAACTATAAGGTATTTAAAAAAAACACGACGACCTTCAATCATTGTGAATTTACTGCATGGAATTCTTGGAATGCCATTTTACGCAGCACTCAGCTCAGGTTTCCTATAGCCGACCTTACAGTGTTATATAGCCTAGTATTAAATAATAGGAAATAACCAGTATGGATAACATTTGCTAAATGTCAAATATTTATACATATATAATGAGCTCTGTCCATTAAATCCTTTTGGAAACGTGCATTACGCAGCACTCGTCTCCTCTCCTTATTCCTCCGACCTAGTCAACAGTCTCTCACTGGATTTCTCTGAAGAGGCTCCTTGGCATTCTTTGTATAAAAAGTTGCTTCTGACGAATAGCTTATTCCATGGAAATACAGAACCGCAATACTGTGGAATGAATCTTTCAGTTTATCCACAGACAGAATATCTCACGTTTCAATTTCTGGAGCTCTGTGTCTCATCACACTGTTGTTCTAAAGGCATGTGAGTAATCATACGTGTGAAATTACTTTACATGGAGTTTTAATGGCGGAGAGGGAGAGACTTCACATCTGTCTACCAACGCCCTGTAGCATGTTGTACTGTTGTAATTTGCTGGTATGTTGCAGGGAGACAATTGAAAAAAATGTATTTAGGTAGAATCCTCTTTTTTTTTTTTTAATTCTGTAAAGGCCTTTAAAGCCCAAATATTTTGAAAAAGTCGTGGAAGGATGAGTGAGACCATAGTATTTCCAGTGTTTCATAAATTAAAATTAAAAATCTCAACGCCAGCCCATGGCCTTTCTAGTGTTAACAGAAAAAAATGCACTAAAATACTACTTCCCTGTTCGATCCCTGTTAGAATCAGTGAAAGACACTATACACAACCAAGAATTATTCACAAAATGAGTATGGGTACCAATCTTGTACATATTAAAACAAATGAAATGTTCACTCATATCACAGCTCCCACTGAGTCTTTCAAACTAGCACTGCTGAATGTCAGGTCTCTAGCCAATAAGACTTTTATTGTTAATAATAATAATAATAATAATAATAATAATAATAATAATAAGCTTTATTTATATAGCACCCTTCGTACATCAAATGCAGCTCAGAGTGCTTTACAGTAAATAGAGCAGAAACAAATAAAAAAATAAAAATAAAACAGGTAAATAAAAAGACAAAATCATGAAAGACTGAGTTAAAACACAAAGAGATAGAATCAGAACATTAGCAGATAACAAAATTGAAGAATAATAAAACAGCGATTAATTAAAAGCAATATTAAACAAATATGTTTTGAGATTGTTTTTAAAAGTGCAGAATGTATCAATGGTTCTCAGATTTTGTGGGAGAGAGTTCCAAAGTTTGGGACCATAGTGACTAAAAGCAGATTCCCCACACTTCAACCGGGTTGAAGGGACCACCAGTGCATTACTATTGGATGATCTGTGGGATCTCGTTGGAACATATATTACAATCATATTGCTAAGGTATACAGGGGCCAAACCATGAAGACACTTAAAAACTAATAAAAGAATCTTAAAATCAATTCTAAAAGATATGGGTAGCCAGTGAAGAGATTTAAGAGCTGGAGTGATGTGATCTCTAATTCTGGTGCAAGTTAATAATCTGGCCGCAGCCTTTTGAACTTGTAGATTTGCAATGGTGCTCTTGGATAAGCCAGATAAAAGCGCATTGCAGTAGTCCAATCTAGATGACACAAAAACATGTATCAGTTTCTCACTGTCGCTAGTGGAGAGCATATTACGGATTTTGGAGATATTATGTAAGTGATAGAAAGCTGTTTTACAGACATTACTGATGTGATTTTTGAAGCTGAGGTCACCATCAAGAATTGAATTTGAATTTATTGAAAGGAATTTGAATTTATTGAAAGGATAGCCCCTTGAGATGTAGCATCTCATTTTCGAGGGGGTCCTATAGACACAAATACAAAATTATAAAACACATACAAACAGAAACAAAACAGCATTACATAACATACACTACAAATACACAGATACAGACAGCTCGCTCACCCTCTCCCGCCCACACCCCCAGACCTCAGCTATTGTACAAGAAAAATTGGTTACAGTGACCCGGATAATAAATCAATTACATCAGCATAAAGAGCAATTGAAGCTGTTTGTCTTCAGTTTATTTGTAGCACAAATAAACTGAAGATTGAAAGTACGCACAAATTAAAAGCATAAACAGCTTGTTTTAAGATAAGAAAATAAAGATGACCTAAAGCAGCGGAAAGAGGTAATAGATCTCAGAGAAGAAGGAAGATTATTCCAATCAGAAGGAGCTTTGTATTGGAATGACCTGCGTCCGACGTCTTTGAAAATTCTAGGGACAAAGAAGAAGGGATATTGCATACGTCTGAGAGGATATGAAGATCTGCATGGAACCAAAAACTGTTTCAAATAGGAAGGGCAATTAAAATAAACACATTTGAAGATGAACTGAACCCAGTGAAATTGCCTTCTAGATTTAGGCTGCAACCAATTAAGCGATTCATACATGAAACAATGGTGAGTTCTATATGGACACCTCAAAACAAATCTACATAGAGGGGCCAACATTAAGGGGCCTAAGATAAGTGTCAGAGGTGTTCTGATAGACAATGTCAGCATAATCAATAATAGGTAGTATCAACTGAGAAATAATTATTTTTCTGACTTGGAAAGTAAAACAATTAATTGAGCAATAAAGTGAACTCAGACAACCATATGTTCTTTTTATAATAAAATCAATATGGGGCTTAAAGGAGAGTTCAGAGTCAATCCAAAGTCCAAGATATTTGAACGAATCAACTTTCTCAAGGGGTGACCCATCATCAGAAATAATATGAGCGACTGTGTCGCATACCAAACACCATGCTGCAGGACTGTAAAGAATTCTGGATTTGTAAGATATCAGAGTTAGAAGTGTAAATAACAGTGTCATCAGCATAAAAATGAACACGACAATTTTATGGGGGTAAATCGATGTCAAAATCATTGTAAATGCACAGACTATGAGTCACAAATATATATTACAATTTGTAAACACAAAACACGATCTACAAACAAACTCTTCATGATCCACAAATATAAAACACGATCCAAAAATAGATTCAAAATCCACAAACAAACTCTTCATGATCCACAAATATAAAACACGATCCACAAATAGATTCGAAATCCACAAACAAACTCTTCATGATCCGCAAATATAAAACACGATCCACAAATAGATTCGAAATCCACAAACAAACAACTCATGATCCGCAAATATAAAACACGATCCACAAATAGATTTGAAATCCACAAACAAACTCTTCATGATCCACAAATCTAAAACACGATCCACAAATAGATTCAAAATCCACAAACACACACATCATGATCCACAAATAGAATTCAGTGACTTGTACTTGAAAACCAGAATTTGAATGAATGCAAAATGATTTGTCTGCATGTGTGGGTCGTATTCTATTTGTAGATTGTTTCGCATTTGTTTTCAGAATTTTGACACTACTGTTCCGCTGTTTTTGGGTGTAACCAATCTACAAATGCACTCTTCACAATTTGCAAACAAACACAGTCTAACTTGTATTTTCAACCAACTGTTTCAAGACACGCGTACAAATTCTGTGCAATGCTCAGCGTTCAAGTGTCAAATCTGTGTTTGTGGATCACAGTGTATTTGAGGATCGCTTTGCGGATCGCTTTGCATTTGTCTACAAATAGTTTTGACACCGTTTTACCGCAGGGAGTGTGAATACGATCCACAAATGTAGTCAGCCAATCAGGGATATTGCTTGCTATGTGATGTCACGATGCCTCAATAAGCCTTTCAAAATAAGAGCGTGAGCTGAAACGTGTCAGAACACCGTGGTAAAGTGAAACGGTGTGTTAATATTCTGTATTCATTACAGATTAATTGTTTTTATTTCATGGCGTGGGATCGTTCTGTTCATATGGAAATGTCCTAGCTAGTTGGGTCTAGGCTCAGGTCTTCTTAGGGACTGTTCGTTATTTATGAGAGGGGGGTCGGTGCAAAACAAGGGAAGGCATGTCAAATATTTTTTTAAGCACTGGAGAGGGACTTATGTTTTTTATTTTGGCTTTAAGGGAGGGACATACAACTTTAAATGGTTGTACTTAGGTGGTACAGCTTCGACTACAACTGACACTGGCATAGTTAAGTGGTGTATATACTAAGGGTTATATACTAAAATATTTAAGGTAACATGCAGTGCGTTCCAGTAGTCTACTGGTTAAAACGCATACCTTATGACTGTAACGTCTGTGGTTCGAATTTGGTAGTGGACTGTTGTTGCATGTGGTCCCCTTCATGTCCTTCTCTCCCTTTATTTTTCCTGTTTTTGAACGTTCACATATAGACCATATTTCACCGGTGTAATATCCCGGTGAAATATGGTCTAAATGTGAACGTTCAATCAACGTCTTCAAATAGTCGGTGAAAAAACTTTAACTTGTAAACCTGTTTTGAACGTCTTTTCACCGGTGACCATAGTCATTTTTTAAACGTCTTTTCAACGGAAAAATGCTCACTGGGGAGGGTCATGCATTTTCCCCCAGTCACTCAGGGAGGCTCAAGGAAAAATATTTGTAGCTCCGGGGAGGGTCAAGATAAAAAACGGTTGCTACTCAGGACAATCAGGCCGTCCAGCAAGTGATGAGAACAGCCCAAGCCGCCACAGAAACTTTGCCCCCATCCAGGACATTTAAGCCAAACGCTGCACCAGAAGAGCCCGCAACACAATCAAGGATAAACATGCCAAGCTTTTATCACCACACTTTAATGAAGCTGATCTCATGTTAAATTAAGTTATGTAAGGTAGTACAGGCAAAATTGTCTTTTCCCTCAGCTATCACTGCATTTCTGCCCATTATTTTGTCCCATTTGCTCCGTCACCAGCCGCCGCATATTCACCACACACTGGCAGCTGACCCGGTATACCCTTATGTGTTTCATATGTATGTGCTTTTTGCAAGAGTAATGTACTTCCTAAAGATACCCCATCAATTGTATTAGTGCTCTAAGTGTAGTGTGCATTTGTCCAGCAGGTGGCGCGTACTTTGTGTGAGTCAAGGGCGCCAGCGCGATGCCTCTGCTCTTCAGGGAGTAGGCCGTTAGAACCGCAAGAGACAAGCCACCAGCTAGAGAGTTTGTGCTTAGCCTATGTATTATAAGTACCTACCTACGTTTCAGGGGTTCAGGCAATAAACCAAACAGCCATCCAACTCAAAATATGATGTTTGTGTGACCTCATTCTTATCTGCATCATAAGCGCTGTGGTCAGACATCCCGAGCTGGGTTCCAGGGCTATCACGTTATCTAGGCTACTTAATAATAACAATCAATGATCCCAAACCTAACCTTGCATTTAATTGTTTCCCCTCTTAGTGGAGGTTTTAAGTCTCAGGATAAGTAAAAACTGAACCAGTTCAAGAATATAAACCGAACTAGTTTAAGCTTTATCCTGAAGACCCAAATCTATCAAGAAATCAAATCAAATCAAACTTTATTTATATAGCACATTTCATACACAGAGGCAACACAATGCGCTTCACAGAAAAAAAATCCTGACACTAATTTTCCAGAGGGAAGCAAAAAAACAGTTCACCCATTTAAGCCAATATAGGAGAACTGTAAAAAAAAATCTTCCCTATAGAAATAGTCGACCAGAACACATTGATTAGGGGGAGAAAAACAAGTTTGCACTGGGTCTATGATTATACAGACTTCTAGGTACTTGCTGTCACACCGAAATGGAAAAAAGAGTCGAAGGGCCTTGGAGAATTGCAAAACTTCAAGTCTGCATTATAGGGACACAAAGTCTTAAAATCTGCTACTGATGCCACCTCCATACCGGTGAACTATTTTTAAGGGTATGCAGGAAAAAGTCTTTACTTAGAAAACATGTTAGTTCCATAGAATTTCTTAACAGCAGTGGCACTTGGTTTGGAACAAGATGAAAATACATGTATTTTGCTTCACACACGGATGGTGGATGAAGGAAGATACAATTAAGCAATTAACATCCTATCATGCTCTGTGGCATGTATAAAAATTGCTGAGCAGGCCCAGTTGACCTCGATTTTGGATCAAGATGGCAAGAGGAAAAGATCTAAGTGACTTTGAAAGAGGGTTCATTATTGGGGCACAGATGGCAGGAGCTTCAGTCACAAAGACTGCTCAACTGGCTAGTGTTTCAATAGGAACAGTGACTGAAGTGACATCTGCATTTAGATCTCTGGGAAAGACATCAGTACATAGGGTATGAAATTGTGGTCGAAAGTGCACATTCAATGACCGTGATGCTCCTGCATTAGTGCAATATGTAAGGAAAAACAGAAGAGCAACTCTTCCTCAGGTGACTGAGAACGTCAATGCAGGACGCGATCAGGGTGCCATGCCATTGTTCCAACGGCCCATTATTCCGAAACCCCAATAGTCCGAAAAATGTCCCATTGGACCGAAAGCCCTCTTTTCTCCCCTTGTTTCTCAAACAAACAGAAGCACATGGCTAATTATTATGCAGAATGACATCATCGGACCTTGCAACGTGCAACGGAGGAAGCTGGCTGTCGGACCTCGCAGTCGGATATTTACTCTAACAATCCCTCCTTCCTGGTTGGAATTATGCAGCAGTGATATTACGATGGTAGCGAGGGCTTAATCCCCTAATAAATAATGTTCCTTCGTGGCTATTTACCAAGCCCCCAGGAACAGCTCTGGGCTGTGCGGCGATTTTGGTATTGCAAGTCACGTGACGCCATGGGGCCCAAAAAGACTTTTTCCCATAGAGATACATGGGAAAAGAACGCCTGTAAAACTCTGGGAAATTTTTCTGGGTATCGCACAAAGTCAAAATGGAGTCTTTGACTTATCAATTTTTAAATCATTGGGTCCATTTTTCTTTGGAAGCCACCAAGAGCCGTATAAAGCTGTATTTTCTGGAGCTCCGTGAACGCGCCTCTAGGCCACGGGAACGCTCCATGCGCATTCACCACTTCTACTTCCACTGCTGACAAGCTATACAGCTAGCTGATTGTTAGCGGAGGCTTTTAGCTGTATGTGATCAAACTAGATCACATTAAACTCAACCCACACGTCCGCCGACACTTAGGTTTAACAGGCAAGACTTAAGAACAATAACGGATGGTTTCTATTTTGTTTTTGTTTCTCTCTTGATTAAATAGGTCACTTGCAAGCTAGCTAGCTAACGTTATAACATTGCTGTAGTTAACCAGCTACATGTAGCATATGCAGTTCTACTTACTATTTTATATTTATTTACATCTCGAAATTCTCAGTTTACAGACTATGCCTATGTATTTTTCTTTATCCTATTAAAGTTATGAATATATTTGGGCTTTGATGGTTCTAATTTCTTTTACTGTCTGTAAATTTATATTTAGATGTCCAATTTGAGTTAACCTGCTTGAGTTACTGATAATGTCTATTACGTAAATGGAATTGAGTCTTCTTCCAACCAGGTGTGTTTCTGGGCACTGCATAGGGAGATCAAGCTTATAGAAATTTTGCTATGACAGAGTCTAGATAGTATAACACTTGCAAACTCAAGTAAACATTGGTGTGACACCAAACGAACCTAGAATATTCCCAATGATAATAATTTAACATTTATTTTTTTTCACTAGCAAACCTTGCATCTAAGTTGCATAATGCAAACCTATCTTCATACACTGTTTATATAGGACTGTGTTTGATCAGAGTACTAATATTTATGTCATGACTAAATGTTGTGAGGTGACCCACCTTTGATCCAGTGTAGTTCAGTCCCATGGATTAAATCAATACATGCAGCAGAATAATAATGGCTACAAGTAATACTATCTCTACACTGAGGCAACAGCATGTTGGTTAACTTGGACTATGTGGTCTAGATGTGTGGCTTTAGTCAATATTGTCAGAAATTACTCACAAGGAAGAGACATTCAAAAAATGTATCAGTGTATATTCTGTAAGACTTGTATAAATACAAACACTGTTAGTAACATAATATTGATATTTGTGACTAGAAAAACATAATGCTGGTAAAATGTAATAACCAAGGTAAAATGGAGAAAAGTAATTTGAGGGCAATGGACTATAGAGTGATGACAAATAAGACTTATTTAATAGATGATCCAAGACAAACTGTTATATGTAAAGTAAACATTTATTTCAAAATACGTTCCATTCTACGTGTTCCATTTTATATGGGTGAAACCATAGAGATATAACACTAGAGGGGACATTACGTCATAGACTGTGGGATAACCGTCCACCATCTTACCTGGGTACAGTTTACCAGCAACTACAACAGCTGTCTATGGGAAGCAACCATTGTTGTCCTGATTTGGACCAAACTGCTGCACTGAAAGGACCAAAGAGACCAGAGAAGCTGGCTTCAACTTCCACACGTCAGTAGAGTAGAAGATAGAGGCTGTTTTATATGCTAAATTTAACTGACACAACTTAAAACACAACATTTCTGGCTAGTAGTAGCCAACAGACTGGAGTTCTATTTGAAACAGTTTGTAACAGTATGTGTTAGCTAGTTTGCTGTTATATGTAATCTTTACATTTCAGCTGTATATTAGTTGGCTAGCTCTCTGCTGCCATACAAACACGTTGTTTCTGAGAACAATCAGCACACATCATTCAGCATTATGTCCAACCAGTGTTTATATTCTACTGTGGCAGGTCGCGACTTGCTAAAAATACGTTCTATAGTGTTTTCTATAGTATTTGTATAGTACTCAGTAGCGGCACCGCTGCTGAAAATGCGCCAATTTTGTTTTTTTATTAATTGCAGGCTATTTCTGCCAAGACGCACCTTAATGATGGAAGTGACACATAGTGGCGTGTGGTGGCAGAGAGAGAGGACATTCATTTGCATATCTGTATAGGCTACTGTGGATTTTAAGTTGATTCAAGTGTAGAGATGTTTGTTTTTACTGTAGTAGCCTACTTGTTTACATGATGGCATCTATATAAATTATTTCTTTATGGATTGTAATCTTAATTGCAGGCTAAGATGTCATGCCAATAAAGTAAAAAAAAATGGCATTACATTTGCCTTTTATTGTATATTTTATCTGGGTGTATTGTTAGGTGTGTTTCAGTGATGGTGATATTTAATTGCTGTCAACATCTGTCTATTGCTACAACAACAGATCATTTGGGGGTTTTACATTAAAAATAAGCAGATTTTCATATATACTCTTAATAGGACAGTACCAAAGAGTACCAAAGAAATCTGAGAATTATAAAGTCTTCTTGAAAATAGGATTCATAGTTTCTGTAAAGTAATGCACCATTAAAATACTTCCAGAAGATAATCTTTATGATTTAAAACATAATTACTTAACATAGTTTAGCTATTTTTATCTACAGACTACAAAAAATGCTCATGTTTGGTACCATTTTAGACAGTCACAGTTGTCTTGCATACAGTGAGCTAAATAAAAAGTAGTAGTGATGTCTCAATACAAAAATATTAGCATTATAATGGCAGCATAAGCCACTTTCACCATTGATTCCAATGACAGTCAGCTGAGAAGTGTACCCAGGTAAGATGGCTGCCATATGGTCCCATTCCAGAATGGGAATTCTCTATGACATGTCCCCTCTAGTGTTATATCTCTATGGGTGAAACATTCTCAGGAGTATCAAGCATTACAAGACAAAAAACAAAAACACAATCATCTTTTAACTGGAACACTAGTTTATAACAGGTGGATATTTAGACAGCCTCGGTCCACAGAGGGCAGCTGTAATATGTCAGTACAAGGTAAGATTAAGTAAAAGCAAAGGGTTAAGAAATCTAGTAAAGAAAGAAACTAGTGAAAAGGCCAGAACATATCATAAATAAGTTAATTTCTTTGGGAGCATTTTCCAGAGAAGTGTCAGGTGGTTCTTGAAGAGCAGGAGTTTCTGTAACAGAAGAAACTGCAGTAAGTATCTGCAGCTCAGTGTCTTACAGAAAACAGTTAGCATACATCATGATGATGATTACAGCACAGGGTGAAAAGTACTTAATTTGTGAAGCACTGGCTCTAGTAGAGGTGAAAAAGGTGCTACCAAGTCATTACTATCTGTGACCGATGTGAACTATCTCACATCGAAAATGCTCTAAATTATGTTCAAAATAAATCTCACCTGGTTAAGCAAGTAAACCCTTGACATGGACCTGGCTAGCGATGTGTGGCATGAACTTGACTCCCTGTGAGAAACACAAGACAACGTTCAACACAACAAGTGGAGCAACACGAGTGGAGCATAAATCACAAATGTAAAGTTTAGTCTATGATCTAACGTTAGCGAACATTTCTATCTTTAACTAAGTTAACTTGTTTGATGTTAACCAATGGATGTGTTAGCTGACTCCGTCTCGTTATGCTAACCGTTATTACCAACGTTAGCTTAGCTCAACTTTATCCAGACTGAATCACTTCACATCGGATGTAAGATTTATACAAATAAAGCAAATGTTCTGTGATTGAATAAATGATAGTCATACCTGGACGATGGTTTCCCCGAAGAGCCGAGTCTGCAGCAGCAACAGTCAATCAGAACCTAGAACCTAGAAAGCTGCACATGAACGCGCCATCGTCACGGTCGCTACGAGAACGCCACTAGACCATGGACGTGTTAAACTAAAAAATGACTATGGTCAACGGTGAAAAGACGTTCAAAACAGGTTTACAAGTTAAAGTTTTTTTACCGACTATTTGAAGACGTTGATTCAACAGGAAAAATAAAGGGAAAGAAAGACATGAAGGGGACCACATGCAACAACAGTCCACTACCAAATTCGAACCGCAGACATTACAGTCATAAGGTATGCGTTTTAACCAGTAGACTACTGGAACGCACTGCATGTTACCTTAAATATTTTAGTATATAACCCTTATATACACCACTTAACTATGCCAGTGTCAGTTGTAGTCGAAGCTGTACCACCTAAGTACAACCATTTAAAGTTGTATGTCCCTCCCTTAAAGCCAAAATAAAAAACATAAGTCCCTCTCCAGTGCTTAAAAAAATATTTGACATGCCTTCCCTTGTTTTGCACCGACCCCCCTCTCATAAATAACGAACAGTCCCTAAGAAGACCTGAGCCTAGACCCAACTAGCTAGGACATTTCCATATGAACAGAACGATCCCACGCCATGAAATAAAAACAATTAATCTGTAATGAATACAGAATATTAACACACCGTTTCACTTTACCACGGTGTTACCACGGTGTTCTGACACGTTTCAGCTCACGCTCTTATTTTGAAAGGCTTATTGAGGCATCGTGACATCACATAGCAAGCAATATCCCTGATTGGCTGACTACATTTGTGGATCGTATTCACACTCCCTGCGGTAAAACGGTGTCAAAACTATTTGTAGACAAATGCAAAGCGATCCACAAATGCAAAGCGATCCACAAATACACTGTGATCCACAAACACAGATTTGACACTTGAACGCTGAGCATTGCACAGAATTTGTACGCGTGTCTTGAAACAGTTGGTTGAAAATACAAATTAGACTGTGTTTGTTTGCAAATTGTGAAGAGTGCATTTGTAGATTGGTTACACCCAAAAACAGCGGAACAGTAGTGTCAAAATTCTGAAAACAAATGCGAAACAATCTACAAATAGAATACGACCCACACACGCAGACAAATCATTTTGCATTCATTCAAATTCTGGTTTTCAAGTACAAGTCACTGAATTCTATTTGTGGATCATGATGTGTTTGTTTGTGGATTTTGAATCTATTTGTGGATCGTGTTTTAGATTTGTGGATCATGAAGAGTTTGTTTGTGGATTTCAAATCTATTTGTGGATCGTGTTTTATATTTGCGGATCATGAGTTGTTTGTTTGTGGATTTCGAATCTATTTGTGGATCGTGTTTTATATTTGCGGATCATGAAGAGTTTGTTTGTGGATTTCGAATCTATTTGTGGATCGTGTTTCATATTTGTGGATCATGAAGAGTTTGTTTGTGGATTTTGAATCTATTTGTGGATCGTGTTTTATATTTGTGGATCATGAAGAGTTTGTTTGTAGATCGTGTTTTGTGTTTACAAATTGTAATATATATATGTGACTCATAGTCTGTGCATTTACAATGATTTTGACATCGATTTACCCCCATACCAATTTGAGCATATTTGAGGTAGATTGTTAATAAAAATAGAAAAAAGAAGTGGTCCCAAGGTGGAACCTTGTGGAACACCATTTTCAACAATTAAATAGTCAGATTGAGAACCCTGAAAGACAACACATTGACGTCTATTATGAAGATAGGCATTAAACCAGAGGAGAGCATTTTGAGTTAAACCAATAGAATAGAGCTTATCAAGGAGGAGGTAGTGATCAACCATATCAAAAGCCTTGGAAAGATCAATAAAAATTGCACCTGTGAGTTGGCCTTTATTCAACGATGAGAACACATCATTAGTGAATTTTAGAAGAGCTGTGGTTGTGGAAAAGTTAGGTCTAAAACCAGATTGGAATGGAGATAAAATATTGAACAGATTGATGTACTGTGATAATTGATTAAAGATAAGATTTTATCAAAGATAAAATCAAAGATTTTAACAATAGTACAAATAATAGAAATTGGTCGATAATTATTCACATCGGATGGGTCTCCACCTTTGAAAGGAGGGGTAACTCTGGCACATTTCCATATGGGGGGAATTGAACAAGTAGACAGAGACAAGTTAAATAAATCTGCAAGGGGATACATTATTACATGAACGGCAAGTTTAACAAATTTGGCTTCCAGACCGTCTGGACCAGCACTACTACTTGTTTTTAGCTCACATATAGCATGAAAAACATAGGTAGGCAAGATTTTTCTAAAGGAAAATGAACCATTAGAAGTAATAAAGTTTGAGGAACCAGCTGTACCATAGGAATTAAAGAGTTGGGAACCACAGATAGAAGAGAAATGCTGATTAAAAGCATGGGAAATAAGTAAAGGATCAGAAATAATTTCATTATTAATTTGTATCTGGTTTATGAAGCTTTTGTTAGTTTTATTGAGAATATGGTGCAATTGATTCCAAAACTGTCTAGGGTTATGAAAATCCTGAGAAAAGCTATCTTTACAGTAGTTGGATTTTGCATTCCTTGTTTTGGTTTTACATACATTCCTCAGGTATCTATAGGTTTATCTATATCTAATCTAATCCTTTCAGGATTAGTGACAAGTATCCAATCCAACAAAGATGAGGTCCGATAATCCACTCTGGTAGGTTAATTAATTAACTGAGTAAGGTTTACACTACCAAATTAATTTCTATCACTGGAGGAGGAACGATCAAGCCAGTTACTATTGAAGTCACCCAAGATAATAATTTCATTATGCCTCTCAAGAGAATTAATAGTTGACAAAATACACTTTGTGGAGTCAGTCGGAGCAGAGGGAGGCCTATAAATGTTGCCAATAATTAAATGTTTGTTATCATGAAGAATAATGTTAATAAAAAGACATTCAAAATTAACTGGCTCTACATTAGGAATGACACACTCAGAAACAAGATTTGCAGAAACATATGTGGCCACCCCACCTCCTCTAGAAGCCCTATCAGCTCTATACAGAACAAAGTTGTCAATTTTAATTTCATCATCAGTGATTTTACTATGTAGCCATGTTTCAGAAATAGTGATAATATTGGGTTTATAAAGAATAACCCAGGCTCTGAGGAGATCGATTTTTGAAACAAGGCTCCTAATATTAAGATGAATAACCTTTAAACCTTTAGCAGATTCAATTGTGCCTGTGGAAAAAATGAAAACAACAGGTCAGACAACTGAGTTGGGAGAGAGGAGGTGATGGGTGTGGGGAGCGAGAGCAACAAACAGGACAGACAGACAGACAAACACCCCACACACACACACACACACACACACACACACACAAACGAAAACATAAAAGAAGTGAGTGGCAGGTTAACTAAAATAGAGCTAACAACCACAGGCCCAGACTGCTGCATAGCATATTATGGACATAAAGAGAGGGCCCTGCTTATTCCGAGTCAAATAAAATAGATTATCCAAAAATCATATAGATTATATTCGGATGAACACAAAAATATACATGGCCTAAGATATAACAAAGGAAAAAGGGCCATTTCATTACATCAAGAGGCATAAGTTAGCAAACGTTCAGTATTCCATGGTTTACAACAATGGTTATACGACATTGCATCATTACGACAGTCTTGACTGAAACTGACGTCACCGGTGTCACAGTTTATGGCAAACATTGACTCACACGCCATGGCATTATCACATAGTGCGCTAACCAAAGTAAAGTTTGCAATGAAGTTAATTGTAAATAACAGAACAAAGAGAAGTAAACTGAAGTTACTAAAATAATGATCAGTTACACGACGTGATCCAGGAGAAAGAACTAAATAACATCAGTTAAGCAAACAAAATTAGGAGATTGGCAACTTGCAGGATGATCAACTCACAACACTATCCTGGGGAGAAGGAGAGGTCTCGGAAAAAGGTCTCAGCTTCTTCGGGACAACGGAACAGTTTTGGCTTTCCCTCCACCATCACTCTCAACGTACAAGGATACAGCAGAGAGTACTTGATATCAGCAGCACGGAGATTCTTTTTGACAGCATCAAACTGCCGACGTTTCTTAACCAGGCCAGCACTGAAGTCAGAATATATATGGACTCGAGCGCCCATATAAGTGAGCTGCCTTCTCTCCCTGGCCAGACGTAAAATCCTCACTTTGTCCTGGAAATGTAAGAACTTGACCAGGATGGGTCTAGGAGCAGATCTAGTGCTGGAGCTGAAGGTGGGAGATTGAGATGGTGAGCCCTTTCGTTGACCGTTGTTACAGTTTAACTCATTTCTAGATTAACTGGTGACCGTAGCTTGAATGCGTCAGTGGTTACTCGGAGCGACGGCAGATGTTGCAACCAGGAAGAGAAACTTTAGCTGACCTCACGAATGCCTTAATAATTTCTGTGCCAATTGTAACTGTCATTTCAATAAATATTCATCTGATTGTGATGTCGATCTGTAAGTTCTTTAATGCAGCTGAGCTCGTGACAGTCATCAACCGCATTTTCCCAGAAAAGAAAGAGAAAAAAAAAAATCACCCAACACGGGATTCGACGCAAGCTACCTGTTGTAATTCACCTGTACTATCCAAGACAGGTGACTGCAGCCCAAACTTCACTTTATATAGACTTACATCTACAACTGAACAGCCGACATGATACAAGCGTTTCCTGGTTTGAACAATACAGCCAGATTAACTTGTGACCATGCACACTATAGCGTTGCAGCGCTTTTCCTAACTAATGCACTATCATTTAGAGATTCGTTTCAGAGAACAGTAGCCTACTGTAGTCCTTTATAATTCAATCCACGGTGTAAAGTTTGTAATGACAAAATGAAAGTTTCATTAGGCTATGTTAAATTTGTGAAGAAAATAACTCAACAAAAAAGACGCAGAAAAAAACAAATGTACCCCAATTTCTCAATGTTCATACGTCAAAATTTCTCGGTCTTCATCCAATCACCTGGAAGTCTATGGTATATAAATTGGAGCAGAATTCAGAACCGTGTTGGAAGAAGGAGTAATGTATCTGGGATTGTCAAACGAAAATGGATCCTGTTATTGTGAGAGAATTGGTGGACTACAAAGTCCATAATAGATTCCCTCAGGGAATCTCAAAACAGCAGAGATATGTGATCAAAAGAAGAGCAACAAACTTCACAATGAAGGGTAAATATAATCCTACAATATCCTGTAATTGTAGTGTTAGCCCAATCTGTGCTCAACAGTTCATGAGCTCCATCCTCACCAGATGGAGAGCTTTACTACATATGTCGTAGGAAGCAAAATAAAGAAGAGCACCTGGCTAAGGTGGTTTCAACTGCCAAGGAGGCAGATGCAGTGTTTAAGGAATTCCATTCCAGTAGTTTTGGGGCACACTGTGGTGTTGAAAAAACCCACCATGCCATAATCAGCAGATACTACTGGCCTGATATGGAAGCTGACATCCGCAAATGGGTAAGTTAACAGGCGTAATGGTTGATTATT
Source organism: Centroberyx gerrardi (assembly GCF_048128805.1). Taxonomy (NCBI): domain Eukaryota; kingdom Metazoa; phylum Chordata; class Actinopteri; order Beryciformes; family Berycidae; genus Centroberyx; species Centroberyx gerrardi. Next base: position 32,196,823 of record NC_136006.1, on the reverse strand, counting down.
TCACAAAATGAGCTGAGGCCTACCCTCTAAAAAGTAAGTCAGCAGAGGAGGTCACCAATTGCATTCTTGATTTTGTATACAAATTTGGTGCACCTCAAAGACTGCTTACAGACCAGGGCACAGAGTTCAAAAATAAGGTACATTTTAAATAAACAACATTCATCATATCCTAGTATGACATATCCACGCTTTTCTTTCATTACAATGAACAAATGGAAGGTGAACCGTCAACTCTGTGAACGGCTGGGCATCCAGAGGAGCTTTTGTTCACCCTACCATCCACAAACAAATGGTCTTGTGGAAAAGCTCAATGGCACCATCCAAAGGTAAGTAAAACCTTGCTCAAATCTACACCTAAATCTACCCACATGGATATCATGAATGCTAATGAGTTAATTTTGCAACATCAAATGACCTATATTAATGTTCATGTATGGAATATTTCAGGTCCCTCAACAAGCTAGCGAGGGATCACCCCAAGAAGTGGGATGAGTATCTTTCCCCAATCATGTTCGGTCTCCGGACAAAGAAACAGCTGACTACGAAGTACAGCCCATACTTCCTAATGTTTGGCAGGGAGGCAAGATAACCGTCTCAGGTGCCAATGGAATATGCAGTAAGAGGCTCTAATTGTTTCTGGGGTTTACAGATGGCAGTCATGGTAATTTGGCTGACTTCATTTATTAACATTAGTACTTTTGTACTTGTAGATCTCAGCAGAAAAGGTTGAGACCATAGCAAAGGAGGAGGTGGTTTTTGAGGGCCTCAAATCCCAAAACAAAACCTATGCTGAGGTGAAGGCAAATGTGACAAAGTCACAGCAGAAGATAAGGCACAGAAAGGAGGAAACTGGTGAAGATGACAACTTCACACCTGGGGACATTGTTCTCAGAAAGAACATTAGAGAACAGCAGCGGAAGGGAGGAAAAATGGCCAGTGACATGCTGGGGCCATTCACTGTGGTGAGCCTTGATGGGGAAATGGCAACCCTGAGAGGCTCCTCAAATGCAACTACTACAGCAAATATAGACCAGCTGACACACTTCATAGAGCCAGAGGAGAGGATTCCAGCAAAGCTGAGAAGATTTGAAGGGTCCTCTCCTCTGGCTTCTCCATTCCATGTTCCTGCCTGTATATTGTCCTCCCCCGGTCTCTCACTCAGCCACCCAGAAAACCACCCTGATGCTGCCAGCACCCCTCCCATCATCCACTCTCCTGCAACAGCCACATTGCCTCTCCTAACAGAGAGTCATGTCACACACCCCAGCGACAGCAATGGTATTTAAAGCTTACAGTAATGTCACAAACATTATATTCCATGTTGACATTCTACTCTATGCAAAAGACTTAAATGGTTTCACTTTCCAGTGATCGAAGACATTTGGAATGGGGCAAAGGGCGAAGTCGTATGGGCAAAGATGGGTCCCTACAAGGTCTTCACTGCAGACCTCCAGAGCCTTGCCCCTGAGAAGGAATTGGAGAGTGAGGTATTGCATTTTTATTGATTTTAAGCTTTTGATAGCCTTACTTCATATTTTGACTAATTGGATTATAAATGACAGAATGTTACAGTTAATCATTTTATATGTGCAGATCTTGAATGCCTATTTCACATGGCTGGCAAGAGGCAGCAATGCAAGGGTACATGTTGTCGACACCTTTGAAATGACAGCCATATGGAACGGCACTTCCAGGGGGATGAGAAAGGTGAAGATCACCACACTGCTCCTTCTAAAGGATATTATTTGGAATGTGCATCCCATTTAACTACTGGAATGATTGCTTGTAGATTGATGTAACAGAATATGACATCCTCATTGGAGCTGTCTGCAAAGACAGACACTGGACTTTGGTAGTAAGTGTACTTTTGTTCAAATGTTAGCAACTATATTTACCACGCACCATGCACATTTAAGGACCCAACTATTCGCTGTTGTTAAAGGCTATGTATCCAAAAGAAAGAAGGGCCATTTTTGTCGACCCATTTGGAGCCACTTCTGACCAAATAAAAAATGTACAGATTCAACAAGGTAAGCAAATCTAAGATACTACTTCTGAAGTACATTTGATTTTATTGGTTTTCAGATGCCATCAATGGATGATTGCATTTGTAAAATAAAACTCATATGAAAACAAGTTTCTAGGTACATAAACATTCAACATCCAATAATTCCTCTGTAGGGCCTTCATGAGGAGGAAAAATGTCCATGTGTCCAGATGGACATGTGCCACCTTGGCTCATCCCCGCCAGCAGGACATCACATCGTGTGGGGTGCTTGTCTGTAAAGTAAGTTTGTCAGTCTATCCATCTCTCAGTCCAAAGAGTAAAGAAGTGACACCAAGCTTTATTCTAGGTGGCAGAGCTGGTTCTTGAAGGAGAGCCAATGGACTTTTCTGATGACCTGGAGGGGGTCAACGGAATGAGGGCAGAAATGGCCCAAACTTTAATTAATAATTCAGGTAGGTATGAAACTGTTTATCTTACATTTAACTATTGACTACACTGTAAGTTCAATTGACATGTCTTTAACAGATGCCTTGACGGAACTATGCCGTGCATGTGGGGAGAGAGACACTGGAGAGGGCCATGTTGATTGGGTAAGACAACATTTACACTGCTTTGTAAAAAAAAGAAGCCATTGTCATTAAATACAATGTCCAAATTAGTTATGATTTCATTTCTTTCAGATTGCATGTTGTATGCACCTTTGCCCTCAAGAGTGGGTTACAGTATGATTTTTATGTGCACATTTTCTTTTTCAGATCATTTGTTGCAGCTGGGTGTTTTTCTTATATATATATATATATATTTTTTTTTTAATTTAATTTTATTTTTTTTTTGGTGATAAGCTATAAATACATTTTGTAACAACCAGTGATTGTTTGGTCTCCGTGGTGTATGTAAACTGTTCTGTGACAACTGTAAACAAACTATGAGATATTTTGTCCGTGATATCGAATCCTGTCCATATTTTATTTATAATAGCCTACTTTATTTTCTTGGGAACATTCAAAATTCGTCTGAATGTCACAAGCTCACCTGCATTAAAGGATTTACAGATCACTATCAAAATAAAATAAATATTTAACGAAGCCTAATAAATGTTTTATTTTGTCATTAATCTTGAAGACTTTACACCGTGGATTGAATTATAAAGGAGTACAGTAGGCTACTGTTCTCTGAAACAAATCTCTAAATGATAGTGCATTAGTTGGACTAATGTAGCATGCATGGTCACAAGTTAATCTGGCTGTATTGTTCAAACCAGGAAACGCTTGTATCATGTCGGCTGTTCAGTTGTAGATGTAAGTCTATATAAAGTGAAGTTTGGGCTGCAGTCACCTGTCTTGGATAGTACAGGTGAATTACAACAGGTAGCTTGTGTCACCTATCTGCAGTATTTTGTCTGCAATATCAAATCCCGTGTGGGGTGATTTTTTTTTTTCTCTTTCTTTTCTGGGAAACATTCAAAATGCGGTTGATGACTGTCACGAGCTCAGCTGCATTAAAGAACTTACAGATCGACATCACAATCAGATGAATATTTATTGAAATGACAGTTACAATTGGCACAGAAATTATTAAGGCATTCGTGAGGTCAGCTAAAGTTTCTCTTCCTGGTTGCAACATCTGCCGTCGCTCCGAGTAACCACTGATGCATTCAAGCTACGGTCACCATCTAGAAACGAGTTAAACTGTAACACCGGCACAGTAGAAAAGTTCTCCTTGCCAAGAAGTGTTGGGATCAGCTGGATCAAGAAGGCGATCGTGTCTCTTCCTTCACTTTGTTCAGGAACATTAATAAAACAAAGGTTGGATGCCCGACTTCTATTCTCAGCGTCATCAACTTTATCCTTCAGGTAGGTATTTTCTTTTTCAAGTGTTTGCACACGTTTTGTCAGGTCATCAATGTTATCTTCATTAGAGCTCACCCTGTGTTCAAGCTCTGAGATTTGCTCACACAGTAAAGATACAGATCCCTGAATGTTGTTAAGACCAGTTTGGATGGTCTCAATTTTTGAGTCAAAATGAGCCATCATTTCAACTTTGATCCGTTGAATGGCGTCCCAGATTGTTTCTAGGGAAACCTCAGCCTGATCCATAGCGAGGAGCAAACAATTAGTATCTGCACGGGGAAAAATACTCAGCAGAAAAGATCAGCAGCAGGAGAAAAATCAAACTTTTGTACTTAAAAGTAGATGTAGATCAGTCGATGAAAGCAGTTATAACAGGCCCAAATTAGGGAAGCAGACTGAGACCTGCAGCAGACGCTCAAGCTATCACGGCCATCTTTTCCAGTTGAGAAAAAGTAAGAGTCGCGCCCCTCACTCGAATTACTCCAAGATTCTTTACATGGTTTTTTGCCTTCATGGATGAGGAATCTAGATATACCAGCAAGTAATTTCTCTGCACTTCATTTCCAATAACAAGAACCTCTGTCTTATCCTTGTTAAGTTGCAGGAAGTTCTGAGACATCCCTAAGTTGATGTCCTCTAAGCACTGAAGCAGGGAGCTAATAGATCTTTAAGGATCAGGAGCTAGAGATAGGTAAAGCTGAGTATCGTCCGCATATTGATGGAAGCAAATGTTGTGTCTATTAATTATGTCGGCAAGTGGAAGCATGTAAAGACAGAATAACAATGGTCCCAGAATCATGCCTGGGGGGACACCACAGGAAAGAGCGTGGTGTTTGGAAACATGAGAACCCAAAGCAACATAGTATTCATGACCAGTAAGGTAGGATCTGAACCAGTCGAGGACTGAGTCAGAGAGGCCGATCCAGTTCTCCAGTCGGTCAAGTAGAACCGCATGGTTGACTGTATCAAAGGCAGCAGAGAGATTGAGGAGAACTAGGATAGAGAGGCTGCCAGAGTCTCTATTGATTCTGAGATAATTTACAACCTTGAGAAGTGCTATCTCGGTGCTATGGTGGGCCTGACTGAAAAATTTCATTGAGATTATTGGTGTTGAGATAGTCAATTAGCTGGATGGATACCGCTTTTTCAATTATTTTGCCAAGAAAAGGAAGATGAGAGATGGGTCTATAGTTGTCCGGCCTGGTAGAATCGAGATTCCTTTTCTTCAACAGAGGCTTAACAATAGCAGTTTTAAGGCCATGTGGGTAAATGCTTGAGTGATATATTAACAATATTCAGGACATCAGCTGATAGAAAGCACAGAACTTGTTTGAAGAAATGACTAGGTATGGGATCAAGAGCACAGCTTGAAGATGACAAGAGTGATATAACTTGGATTAGTAAATCCAAATTAATGGTTGAAAAGGTAGACAGATTACAATTCATACTGCAGTGTGGAGAGGGAGTGACTACTCTATGGGAGCCTGCGTTCACAATCTTTTCTTTTATGACAGTAATTTTATCGCTAAAGAAAGCAGAAAATTCATTGCATTTTTCAGCAGAGAGGAATTCGGGAGGGATGTCAGACGGGGGGTTGATCAATCTATCAATTGTGGAGAAAAGGAAGTTTGGGTTGTCTCGGTGAATTTCAATCAGGTTTGAGAAATAGGATATCCTAGCAAGCTTCATTTCTCTATTCAGCAATTTAAGATAATTTTTGTAGACTGCATGGTGAACAGATAAATTTGTTTGCCTCCATTTCCTCTCGGCTCTTCTGCAATCTTGATTTAGTTTCTGAATATTGTTTGTGTATTTCCAAGGGGGTTTGACTTTGCCAGAGATGGTCTTAGTTTTCAGAGGGGCAACAGAATTAATGCAGTCAGTTAGTCTGGAGTTAAATTTGTCGACAAGAGTATCACAGGATGAGGCTACTAGAGGAGGCAGAGATTGCATGAGATTAGTGAAAATCACAGTGGAGTCAGCTTTAAAGTAGCACCTGGTGGTTATCTTCTTATTGCTCTTTTTGATAGTAGAAGTAGTCGTTTCAAAGAAAATGCAGTAGTGGTCGGAGACTGCAATATCTAATATTTGTGTGACTCTGAGCTCTAAGCCATGTGAGACAACCAAGTCAAGCGTATGCCCTCGATTATGAATGGGGCCTGACACAGATTGCATGAAATAAGAATATTGAAATCACCAACTAGTGTAATATGGTCAAAGTCAGTTGAAACCCTGGAAAGCAGATCACCAAACTCATGAAGAAAACCTGTGTCATGTGAAGGAGGGTGGTAGATAATCATGAAGAGAACAGACTGATGGCCCTTGAGATGCAGTGCAAGCTACTCAAAACTAGAAACTTCACCCAGAGAGATTTGCTTACAAAAAATGGTGTCACGATAGAGACAAGCAACGCCACTGCCCTTCCTATTCACTCTGGAAACACTGAAAAAAATCAAATTTGGAGGAGATGTTTCATTAAGCACAATTGTAGCATTACTATCTAGCCAAGTCTCTGTGAGAAAAAGAAAGTCTAGATTGTGATATTCAATTAGATGGTTGATAATAAAGGACTTATTGGTTAATGACCGGACATTCAGCACAGCACATTTAAGAACGCAGGGATATGGTTTCTCAGCATTATTTCCCACATCAAAGGTGCGTGACACTGTAATTAAATTAGCTCTTCATCCGTTAAACTGACCAGCCTGTTGGCTGTTTGAACAGACTGGGAAATTCTGCAATGTAGCATGGTTTCTTGTAGAGGTGGGAACAGATGGGGAGGAAGACATACAAGAGATGGTTTTCAGATTAGAAGTATTGGCAGTTTGCGAGGGATTTTGCAGCCTAGCTGATCTGGAAGTAATGATGCTTGATATCTTTAAGTAGTGGGTCGAGTTAATACTAGATTGTGAGGGGTTATCAGTGCTTGATAGTCAGTCCGAATTAATGATTAATGATCTTATCTGTGATTTTAAACTTGATTTTATCCTACTCACTGAGACATGGTTAGACCAAACAGGTGATATGGAATTACTTGAGACCTCACCCCCGATTTTAATTTTACCTTTTGACAAAACAAGAAAGGTGGAGGAATTGCAGCTTTATTTTCCAACAGATTTACCACTAAGAAACTTGCCCCTGATAAATTCTCAACATTTGAATATCTATGTGTGGTTCTAAAATCTGTATCCCCTATCCTGCTTCTTACTGTCTACCATCCCCCAAAACAAAACAGTGTTTTCTTGGATGAGTTTGCTGAACTTTTATCTAAAGTCTGCACAGATTTTGACAGCATTATTATTTCTGGCGATTTTAACATTCATATGGATAACTCAAGTAATTCTGATGTCAAATGTTTTAACAGTTTATTAGAATCTTTTGGTCTCTCACAGCATGTCTCTGGGCCTACTCACAATAAGGGCCACACACTTGACTTGGTTATCTCAAAAGGTATTGATATTATGATCTCCAGTATTCTTGATGTTGCGATTTCTGATCATTACTGAGTGTCTTTTTCGATGCAAAATTTAATACTGACCAGACAAACAATAATACCATAACTATTCAGAAGCGCTATCTTGATGACACACACCTGTTTCAGTCCCAATTCTCAAAACTATCAAGGCCTTCAGCGACATCTTGTAATGACCTGGTGTGGAAGAAAAATTAACATGCATGTATGTACAGCTGAACTGGGGCCCCTCAGAGAATGCACGGTTGCATGGTGAAGGTTCACCTCACTGATAACCCTTAGCCCATAACTTACTAGGTCAGAGGCTTCTTGACACAAGTGGCTCCTGTCCTAGACTAATCTGTAGATTCTCTCTAAAACTAAGACATAACATATGTGTTTGTAACCTTTTCCTGTGACCTGTTCCCATGTCAGCACACTCTGTGCGCCCTTGAAAGATACATAAAGACCAGCTCAAACCTATTCTTCTTCGAAGAAGTGTATGTAGCCTCCATGCTGTGTGCATCTCTTCCTCTCGAGACTCCTTTCAATAAATATATACTCAAGTAAGACGAATCTCTGACTCCAGAACTTTTTCTTCAACACCTGGTGTACAATTTTATGACATTGCCCCAGTGAAGTCAAAAAGACTGAGTGGGAAAAGAAAAACTCCATGGAGAAATAATGGATTGGTTAGGCAGCTAAAAAAGGAATGCAGACAGGCTGAACGAAAGTGGCGGAAGTCCAAAGTTTTAATTCATCACATCTACAGGGCCAAACTGAATATCTATAACAAGGAAATGAAAGTCAAAAGGCAGTCATATTTTTCAAATATTATTAATGCAAATATGAACAATCCCCAGACCCTTTTTTCCACAATAGACAAACTGTTACATCCCCCTCTCTTAATCCCAAGTGAGCTTCTTTCAGTAAATAAAGTACAGATTTTGCTGCCTTTTTTCTGGACAAAACTACAAATATCAGAGAAAACATTACTAAATCAGGCCCACATAAGAAAGCTGAGCCTCAGCCCTTGATCCCACCACGTATGTTTACCCCTGTGGGTGGTATGACACATTTTTCTCCAGTTAACTCCATGGTACTCGGTGAAGTTGTTCGGCAGATGAAGACATCCACCTGTTGTCTTGATCCTCTCCCAACAAGCTTTTTTTTAAAACTGTTTTTAATTGCTTGTCAGATGCTGTTTTACAAATTGTAAATACCTCAATGGAATCTGGTATGTTTCCCAGTGCCCTCAAAACTGCCATAGTCCGGCCATTGCTTAAGAAATGCAATCTCGATGACACAGTAATTGCTAATTACAGGCCAATATCTAATCTCTCCTTTCTCAGTAAAATTCTTGAAAAAGTTGTCTACAATCAATTACATGAATATCTAGCCATTAACAATCTGCATGATGTTTTCCAGTCTGGTTTTCGTGCAAACCATAGCACTGAAACAGCCCTTGTTAAGGTAATCAATGACCTCAGATTAAGTAATGCTGCTGGTAAGGTATCTGTTTTAGTGTTACTGGATTTAAGTGCAGCTTGAGACACTGTCGATCACAACATTTTAATTCAAAGACTTAAAAATTGGGTTGGCCTATCTGGTGCAGTTCTAGAGTGGTTAACCTCCTACTTGAGAGACAGGGAGTTCTATGTTGCTTTAGGAAACTTTACATCAGAGAAAGCTAACATACTGTGTGGGGTTCCGCAGGGGTCAGTTCTTGGACCCCTATTATTTAACCTCTATATGCTCCCTCTTGGTCTGGTTATAAGAAAACACAACATATGCTACCATAGCTATGCCGATGACTCTCAGCTATACATTTCATTGTCACCTGGAAATCTCAGTCCCATTGATACACTTATCAATTGTATAGACGACATAAACAACTGGATGTCGCAAAACTTTCTTCAGTTGAATAAGGATAAAACAGAGATACTTGTAGTAGGACATAAAGCACGCCGACAAGAAGTTACCGCCTATCTAGACTCCCTTTCTCTCAGTGACAGTGAGAAGGTCAGAAACCTTGGTGTAACTCTAGACTGTGATCTGAACTTTGACAGCCACATAAACAACGTTACTAAAACGGCTTTTTATCATCTTAAAAATATTTCAAAAGTAAGAGGTTTTTTATCGCATGCAGATTCTGAAAAACTTGTTCATGCCTTTGTTACCAGTTCAGCCAATGGAAAAATAGCACAGAAAATACCAGTACCGTTTCTAACTTCTGATTGGGTGGGCAGCCTACAGCCCGCCTCCAAAGTCGGCCACTGCCCACCCCCCCTTCTCGTCGTGTTCAGGCACAAACACACAGAGCTCTGAAGCAGACCCGTCCGCTGCACAGAGTGTGGCCGTATTCACACCAAATCAGGCATTGCGGCACTTCCCGCAGGGTTGTGCGGAGGTGTGCGGGGGTGTGGGCGTGTGTATTTGTGCTTTAGAACGTAACTGCTGTGAAACAATCAGAAAATAAAGTTGTATTTCTCTGATTCACCGGCTTTCTCGCTACCGCCGCTCCCTCTCTTCATTCACTCTCTAGCTCGCTCGACCACCGCTGCTCTCTCTCTCTCTCTCTCTCTCTCTCTCTCTCTCTCTCAATTTAATAGGCTTTATTGGCATGACATTTGACATGTGTTGCCAAAGCACAATTACGATTATGAAAGACAATGTTAAGGAATGAAATTAACAAAAAATTATGTGAATAACAATATTAGTTAATAGAATAAAATAGATAATGAAATAAATAAATGAGTAAGTAATATAAGTAAGGGATCATGTACAAAAACAGTAATCTCAGAGAGAGGAGATGCTTTGCACCAGATTTAGCTACTAGCAAATTTCCATCAGCAGTCCATTTGCATCAACTCAAATTTATTCGATGAAGTGAGAAGGACAGACTGAGAAGAATGATCTGTGTCTGCCAGACCCCTACCCAAAGTCCCGCCCCCAGCAGCAGAGAATACTTTCCCACCAATCGGTGATTACTATTGTTCCACACACTAACAGATACCATACTACTACCTTTTTAAAGGGATTCGAACCGGCAACCTTCGGACTACTAGTCTGCTTCTCTAACCTCTGGGCTACCTACCGCCCAAGTTGCCCACCTATTATTTCTACCAGCCCACCCTAATATAGCAGGCTAAAACTGGCCCTGCCATACATCGGCTGCAGCTCATTCAAAATGCAGCTGCCAGGGTGTTCACTAGGACAAAGAGAACAGACCATATTACACCTGTTCTGAAATCACTGCATTGGCTTCCTGTACAATCACAAATTGATTTTAAGATACTGCTACTTGTGTACAAGGCATTAAATGGCCTAGCTCCGCTCTACATTTCCCAGATTCTTGTTAAATACGAGCCAGTTAGGTTTTATTTGTCCCAAGAACTAAATCCAAATCTGGTGATATGGCCTTTAGTCACTATGCTCCCAGCTGTTGGAACAAGCTGCCAGCTGATCTAAGGTGTGAGACAAGCTTATCTTCTTTTAAAAGTAACCTCAAAACCTTCCTGTTCTCCAGAGCCTTTGATTAGAGCCTATATATTGCACTCTTGTATTATTGTTACTACTGTTACATTCATCCTATGGTATTTTATCATTATTTTTATTCATATTTCATTTCTCTTACTGCAGTATTGTTTTATTGTAGTATTGTTTTATTCTTTCTATTTATCTATCTTGTGTTGTGTGGTTTTTAGTGCTATTTTACTTATTACTATTGTTTTTAATTACTTTTCTGTGAAGCACATTGAGCTGCTTGTGCATGAAATGTGCTATATAAATAGAGTCTGACTTGACTTAAAATACTGGTTAAAAAGCCTATGCAATGGATTTTACATGGGACCCTGAGCAACGACTTGCAGTATGTTTGAGGTGAGACCAGCTGCTGTTCTGACTACAGCTGTGGAGAAAATAGATCATAGTTTGCATATGTTGTCTGTGAAGCGCTACCATAGCCTACTCTCAGTTTGGCTGGCGACAATTTCATTTGTGCCTATATCTATATATTAGCCTCCCTCCACTGAGTGAACATGGATCAGAGTGTGTGCCTCACCTGTGCGTAAAGGCGCAGGACGGTCACAAGCTGTATGGGCATTTACGGTTTTGCGCAGTAAATCTGCAATAGATGAGTTTCCCGTTTACAAACAGTCGAGGATGCATGTGCAGCTTAGGGGCAGAAAAGCCGCTGTGGCTATCGGAGCTATAGCAACTTGGCTGTCATTTTCACACTGATATCAACAAACAAACGGACAACAATGGTGTACATGGCTAGTTTGTCAGGAAAACCATTCCTCCTATAACCTTTTCCCACTTTTGTCCCTGCCAGCATGCTACAGTAGAAGCTGAAATGAGCTGAAACTGCTCTCAGCTTGCTGAAAAGCTGTTTCCAGTGTTTTCATTTCATTTGGGCTGAGAAACAGTCAAAATTGCAAAATCACACATTACTGGTGTTGGAGAATCCGAAATGAGTTGAAACTGCTCTCAGCTTACAGAAGGCCGCAAGACAGCCTCCTGAGTTGGTGAAAAGCTGTTTCCAGCGTTTTCAGCTCATGTGGGCTGAGAAACAGTCAAAATTGCAAAATCACACATTACTGGTGCTGGAGAAGCTGAAATGAGCTGAAACTGCTCTGAGCTTGCTGAAAAGCTGTTTCTAGTCTTTTCAGCTCATTTGGACTGAGAAACAGTGAAAACTGCAAAATCACACATAGCTGATGCTGGAGAGGCTGAAATGAGTTGAAACTGCACCCAGCTTACATAAGGCTGCAGCACATGCTCCCAGTGTGCTTGGAAGCTGTTTCCAGCAGTTTGAACTCATTCTGAGTGAGAAACAGAGAAAACTAGAAATTGACACATTACTGGTGCTGGAGAAGCTGAAATGAGCTGAAATTGCACCCAGCTTACAGAAGGCCGCAGCACATGCTCCCGGTGTGCTGGGAACCTGTTTCCAGCAGTTTGAGCTCATTCTGAGAGAGGAACAGCAAGGGTAAATCCCCAAAATTCCCCAATCCCTCCAAAGGCCCCATTAAGTCAAATGTAATAAAAAGCCATTCAATAATCACACAATAGGACTCCAGTGTTAATCTTCCCAATTATATTGGTTGTATGTCCCAATTATTTTTATTTAGCCAAATAATAAAATTTTTCCTTCTGGGCTAATCTAAAGTTGATTATATTATTATTACTCCCAAACACTCCAAAATGAATGGATATAATCCTCTAGGGATTGTCTCCCCTACTGACTTGATTTTGGCGATAATTGGTCAACTGTGTAGGAGGAGATGTTAAAAAAATGTTTTTTCAAAGAATTCAAAATATCTAAAAAAAATTCCAGGCAAACCTTGAGGGTCCTTATGGCAAATTTATAGAGTATGGTTAGGTGGACATGTGTACCAAGTTTCATGTAAATCGGACAAACAGTGTGGGAGATACAGCACTTTTTATTTTTGACCTTTAATTATAGCGCCACCATCAGGCCGATGGGGGTCATATTTCTTGTGGGTCTAATTGAAGCCATACTAGACCATGGTGCAAAGTTTCATGGCTCTAGCATTTACCATCTCACGGGAAATTGAGCCCAAAGAGAAAAACAATAATATTTTTTTTTAAAAGTACCAGTACAAAAATTAATTAATTAATTTATTAGTAATAATCACAGAAAGTGCAAACTTCATACAAATCTGCATAATTGCCTGAACAATTCTCTTGACAAATGTCAATACAATGTAATGCACCACTGGTGAGATATGGGTCCAAATAGCATGGAAATGAATTTAATCAGTTAATTAATAATAGTTATAATAATCATAAACACATCAAAGTCAACAGAGTTCTTCCTCTAGGGGTCATCAATGTCCATACCAAATTTGAAAAGATTCTTATAAAAACTGTTCAAGTTATCGCGTTCATACAAAGGATCGGCGGCGGACGCGGCGGCAGACGATACTATGGTGAATCCATAATATCCCCGAAACTCATTTTGGGGATATAAATAATTAAATAACATTATGCCAATAGTACCTACTAAAATGCAGTAAGACTGATGACCACATCTATTGGCATGGTTTTATTCATGAACTTCAATACTAAATTGAAAGCAAAAAATAAATGACTGCCAATACAATGGTTAAAGCTGCACTGGGCAACTTTGCACAGCGAGAGGTAATTTAAACTTCAATACCCAGAAATTCTGTAAGGTGCACGCTCATGTTTACCAACCCAGCCAATCTGCTTTATACTAAAAGATACCAAAGGGATGGGAGAGGCAAAACATCACAGTACCATGGTAGTATGATGGTACTGGGTGGTATTTTTAGTTTTACCATGGTACTGGCCATGGTACTGGCTATGGTATAAACAATATACCAATATGCCATTCATGGTAACAGTCAGGGACTACCACGGTACAGTGATTGTACTGAAAAAATATTATGGTACAATTCAATTTCAACCATGGTACTGATACCGTGGTATGATGGTACTGGGTGGTATTTTCAGTTGTACCATAGTACTGGCCATTGTATAAAAAATTGGTGATCCAGATGATGCAAATGAACTACAAGGAAACAGCAATCCACATCCAGAGGCTCATGGGGAACAAGCATTTGAGGAAGCTGATGAAGACAACCCAATACACAGTTATGAAAAGTTGTGGCAAGTACCTGGCTGTTTATCACTATCCACAGTTGGTAAAACCTTCATCTTTGCCTATATCCTTTTAGAAAGTTTTAATCAAGTACTTAGTTCACTCGGTGATTATGAAAATCATTCAGTTATAAGGGTTACAATATTTGAGAGCATGAAGGGACTCATGCTGATTTAAGGGGGGAGGGTGAACACAAATGAAATATGCTGTTACTAAAGGGTTAATTATATGAGCCTCAATTCACTGTCAGTTGAAAGGTGAGAGCTTTGGTGAAAATAAATAAAAACAGAGAGAAAGTTTAAGATATTCGCTAAAATCATACCAATACTTGTTGATAAAGTACTCTTCTGTTGGTAAATCAACTACTGCATCATGGGAGCCTGTTTTTGTTGTTTTTTGTGTTTCTGGGAAAGGGATATTTCTACTGAAATGGTGAGTGTTAGTGATCACATACTGATAAACCAGTTAAAGCAGTTGGAGTAATGTAAGAGCATTGTGAAATGTTTGTATATTCCATTTGGTGCATTTTGTATAATTTGTGTATAATTTGTGTTCATGCTAAGCTAAGATAATTGTGCTCTACTGATATACCTGCAATTGTGTCCTGCTAAATAGATTTTAGCTAAGCTCATTGTGTTTTACTGCCTTGTGAGGTTAGCATTTATTTTGTGGTGGTAAAAGGTTAATTTATGCAACTGAAATGTGATGTAGTACGTGGTTAAGTGTGAATGTAAGAATATAACTACCAGTTCTAGGCAAGAATATCACTTATTTTCATAAGGGAAATATGAAATATTTTAAAGCTAAAATAATAATATGCTTTGCCAACTGTTTTTTTGTTATTGTTATTGTTGTGTGATATGCACTTTCTTTCTAGCCATGGTTTATGGTTTTATATCTGTTACTGAGTGTTGAAAAAATTAATACAATTCCATATGTGAAGGGAAAAATATAAATGGTTCTAACTATCTATTCTGTACTGCTATGTGCAGATTGTTTTCTTATGTTTGTTTTAGTGAATCGATTTAGTGTGGTCCAATCCCATGCTTTGATCTGATAGTGAGCTATCCTAGTGAGCAGCACTCCATAGAGGGAGCGTTTGGAAGCAGCTGTTTCAGATTACATCCTACAGAGTGACTGAACTGAACTATTTCACAGCAGAACTTCAGATAAGGAGCAGGAACAGCACATATTTTGTTTCTTGCTCCCCGGGTAGATACACACTTTCAAAGATGCACCTTAATAGGTGCTGTATTATTTTATTTATGCAATGCATAGTGTAAATTATATGAAAAAAAAAGAAAATATTTTTCTACACTCCATGGTTGTATATTTCTATATTCCATGAAGATTGTGTGTTGTTTATTTGTCAACTGTCAACTTGTTGAAGATTGGACCAGTAGAGTATATGTTATTTCCTGTGTCTGCATGGGTCATTCTGATGAAGGCTTTAATATGGAAATGCTAACTTTTCACCGGCCATGCAAGAGCCCAGTGTTATTGTATTTAAACAAAAAGAGCCCTATTTTTTGGAGTATTTTCATATTGGACAAGATAACATTGGCTCAATGGTATTGCAAAGTTTGTGTAATAAACTTGCCAGCAGTATTTTTTTTGTTATTTTTGTTTTTTCTATCTCTGAAATTGGGTGAAACTGCAATGTATGTGTCAACTATGTACTCATATTAGCAGTGGTACTGTACCATGGTACACGTGATAGTACAGTGGCATGGTTTTTGGTGTTTTTTTGGTCACTACCGTATAGCATTGTTTTACCATGGCATTGTACAATCAAGGTAGTGACTAAAAAAACATGGTAATAGCATTATGTTTTTTTTTATAGTATTACCATTGTACGTTTTTGTTAGGGACGCTGGTGCGTCCAGCTTTCTCTGGACGAAGTGCTAGTTCGCTGCTGTTTAGGAGACAGTTTGTATTTTGCTCTTAAATTATGATATGTTTCTCTCTTGGAAGAGTAGTGTCCGGCATTTCATTTGGGCGAATAGGGCAAATCGGTCTCAATTAGGGGGAATGGGTCGCTCTTCTCTGCTGCAGCCCCAATTTGAGATTTAAGTTAAGATAGGGGTTCTTTACATAAAAAAAATATTGCCCAGTGCAGCTTTAACCTATTTTATATTGTCCAGTTTTATACCTATTCATCGCATCTTACCATTAAGGTTCACAGTTAAATGACAGCATGCACTGATTTATCAATTTCCCTCTAAAATTTCACACTGCATATTTAAGCAGCCATTTTATAATAAAAACAAAAATTCACAATTTAAGCTGTCAAAATGGACCACAGGGTGTACACTGTCTCCCCCTAGAAGAGACCCTTCTCTTTCTTCAGATTTTGTTGCTTCCAGACTGGCATGGAGTAGAAGTGAAGCCGAGAAACACCCAGAACCAGAGCAAACTCCTCATTAGATAGGTGCTCCTACAAACAAGAGAGAGATACTAGGTCAACTTTCTGAGTCACAACTGAATATTCATCCTACATACTTCTGGCTCATTTATGAGCACAGAGAGTCCAAGGTAAGGCTGTAAACTATGTAAAATAGTGGAAAATAGGAGGAGGGGGTGGGGTATGCATAATTGGAGTGAGTGAAACTATACTGATGTTAAAAACTCCACCCGTTAAGACCAAAGTGCTATGGTAGCACTCTCTTGTTGTAACCAAGAGAATCGTTGAACAAAAGATTGAATTCATTTGTTGACTTGGTTGATGGTTGTTTGACTTCTACCATGTTGTCTGGTGTATGAGTGCACACTGTATTTCCCTTATCCCTTATATAAAGGTCTATATCCTCTCCAGCACTTGTCTTAAGGTATTTATTTCATACGCTATTCTGTTTGTATGTAATCAGCAACACTGTATAAAAAAACAAAACAAAAACAAAATAAACCTGTGTCACACTGGATGTGAGTAAAGCACATTAATTCCTGGGTCACCTCTTTCCTTGATGGGTCAACTCCATCTGGCAGGTCCTCAGGCAGGTGATTGACCAGCGTCTTAGCAGGGAAGGTGGGTAGGGCTGACGGGGAAAGCATTCCCATTTCTGTAGTATTTTGTGCAGAATTCTTTGTCCTATCCTGTAGAAAGATACAGAAAAGTAAGATTCAGGACGCCAAAAGGGAATGGGAAACCTGGGGGGTTTGGTAACAGAGCATTTGACCCTCACCACAGTGATTTGGATGATATCAGTGGCATCTCCAAGTTCAGACTTCAACTCCTCATAGGATTTCCCTCTCTGGTGAAATAAAAGTCAGATTTACTTAAGTTAACAGCAAAGTCTTGCGGACAAAATCATTACACTCAATGACACTTTTAACAGCAGAGTACATTGCTTAACTGTAGTTAAAAATGTTTTCCATTTATCTTCCAGCTACATACACTCCACTTTTGTGGATCCCAGGCATGGAACCATCCGGTGAAGGTAGGGGGCTCAAAGCCCTGTTTAACTACCACAATGGGAGTGTCCACATCACGTCCACCAGGGTGGGAGCGCAGATATTCCTCTGCTGTTGTAACTGCTGCTTCTTTCTCCACTTGATTGCCACCATTGCCCATCCACAAGAACACCTGAAGGAGATTATGAGTGAGGTGAGTTTTTGAAGTAGCTCTTTACAATTTGGCTAGTCAAATGCAGCTTTATGTAATTCCAGATGTAAATGTACAAACAGATATATTTAAGCCCAAATTCAGCAGTCAGTTTAGCTTCTCTAGGTGCTTTTTAAAGGCATGAAATTGTTGCAAATGGTTATACTGCAGTACATCTGTAAGTGTTCTTCTAAAAACGAATAGCCAAATGATTGTAGATTCAAGGAATTGTTCATCCCAAAATGAAACTTCAGTTATCTACTCACCCCATGTCAGTCAAAACTCCATTCAAGTTCGTAAGACCACCAACAACACAGCGAGTTAGCTCCTGCATAAATTGTCCACCAAATTTCTCCAAATACCTTGTGCAGAATAATCCACGTTTTGTAGCCAAACGATTGCAGTGTGGGTCCAAAAGTCCAATATTTACCACATTATCTCAGATTTTTCTCCCTCACTGACAATGCTTTGTTCTATAATGCACCAACGTTTGAGTGCCTACAGTAGCAAGCAGAGTCTATCTCTAGAGCTCTGTAGAGTGCACACGCGACCAGAACATTGTCAGTGAGGAAGATTTAGGAGATAATGAGGTAAACATTGGAGCCACAGTGCAATCATTTGGCAAAACACTTTGATTATGCTGCACAAGCTACTTGGAGAAATTTTTCCTTTTTATGTTGTTTTTTGGAGCTGTAAATAGATGCCTTAGTTGCTAGTAGATACAATAGTTTGGGAGAAGGCTGAGACTTGCTGTGTGGTTGGTAGTCCTGCAAACTTCAATTGAGTTGCGACTGACATGGGGATCAGTAGATAATGATCATTTTAATTCTGGGTTGAACTATTCCTTTAGATATAAAACAGGTCCTTCTGACCATATCCCAGATATCTAGCAGCATGATGTCATCCTCGTCCAGGTCTTCCTGATCAAAGTTGGTGATCTCTGTGGCCAAGAAGCGTCCTGTCTGGTTGGAGCACTCAAACAAACGTGGGGTGATATTGTTGTGTCCATCCTGAAGTCTGGAGAGGATTAGAGTGGGGTGGTTAATATGGTATATACCAAAGATTCAAACACTTGTGATTAAAGCTTCAACTTTGTCACAGAGGCACCTCTGTATGAGAGAACAAGATTCAGATATTGGGATGCCACAAATTTGGCCCTTAAGAGACATGTAAAATTAACAGGTCCCATATTATTACTTTTTGTAAAATAATACTCATTGCTTATATCGAAGTTTGTTGCCTCACATGTTGTAATTATGCAAGTCAGTGATTCTTGCAAAAACTGTCACAATTTTTCTGCAGTCTAGTAGTTACACAACTTTTCCAGGGTCCAGAATGCCTCCACTTAATTTGTGATAGCATCAATCGATGTTAGCACCGTGGGTCCATCATAGTCGTTCAATTTTAATAATAAGGTTTAGGTTTTTTTTTTTAAGAAAAATGAATGAATTGTTACAAAAGAATCCCCCACAGAAAAAGAAATACTCCATCATGTTTTAGTACAATCTATACCCCCAACTGCCATAGACTGGGTTCTATTATTAAAAAACATTGGCACATATTATCATCAGACCCAGCAATGTCCATGGATTTGAAAGAACCACCACTAATAGTCTATCGAAGAGGACGTAATCTCAGAGATAGCCTTGTACATGCTAATGTAAAATCAGTGAAAAAGAGTACACAGGCTTTGTTAAAACCTCTTCCAAATGGGTGCTACAAATGCAGAGGATGTGCTCAATGTAATAATATGGTCAAATGTAACTACTTTTCTCATCCTCATACTGGGAAAAAGTATTTTATCAACGATGTCATCACATGTTCCACTTCTCATGTAATTTATATGATCAAATGTCCTTGTGGGTTAGCTTATGTTGGTAAGGCATCACGTTCATTAAAACAGAGAATAAGTGAACACAAGAGCTCCATAAGGAGGAATGATAGAGATTACCCAATAGCAGTACATTTCAATTACTTCAAACATGACATCTCATCATTCAGGTTCCAGGGCATTGAAAAGTAGGGTCTGCTATTGGCTGGTCTTTGATGCCAGATGCCATGTCACCTTCTATAGAGTACAACAGGCGGTGATATCACATCATTATCACTTGTTATCAAATATGCTTTAAGGGCTGTTCAGAGTTTGTGATAAAAAAAAACCCCAACACAAAACAAAACAGTAAGAACCAGGGATGGAATATGATTTTTTTCAAATCTTGGAAGGAGCTAAGTCCATCCATATTGTAGATATCTAAGTTGAAGATACCACATGAAGACCACTGAGAAAAGTTGAAAGGTGTTGAGCCAGAAAGTTATCTACTTTGTGGCTCAACACTTTTCAACTTTTCTTTGGTGTCATAATAATAATCTTATTATTATTCCGTATGGGGGACTGATCGTGGAACCTGCAGGAAATTGATAAATATTTCTCTGCGCCAAACCGAAAGAGTGTTAGTGATGATGAACGGATGGATGTAGTCAAAGTATATGTTTTTATTAAAAACTGTAAAACGAATTAAATCTAACTAGTCCCACATACTTTGCACAAATTGCATGAAAATCATTACAGAGCATCCTTAGATGTGCACAAATAAAACTATTGTGGGGTTTTTCATTTGATCAAAAATTGAGCCACAGTGGATCAAAATGTTTTACTGTGAATGGTACTGTACACAGCTACTATAAATTGCCTTACTCGTTGTCAAAAAATGTTCCTGTCTTCATAAATTAAACTTATCAAATTTCAGACTTCTGTCTCAAAAACTGCATTTTTAACAAGACTAGGTAGACCTGGGCCCGGATCTACTAACATGTCGCAATTCCCGGCGCAAGGTATTTACTAAAGTAGGGCACGCAAATGAACGGAGGCGCAGATAATTAATTAGAATTGCGACTGCGCTAATATAAGGGCCAAGCAATGCGCACAATAGCCCATTAGCGGCAACGTAACGATGGGCAAAAGAAGCGCAAATGTCTCTCCAGTGGAGCTGGAAGTGTTGGTGGCAGAGAAAATCCTAAAGAGCTGCAGAGAAGAGTTTTACCCGTGCGTAAAAAGTCACTCTGGAACCACATAAAGTGAATGCAGTTGGGCACCACAAGCGCGATTTAGTGGAGGGTGAGCCAAAATGCTACAAATATAGTTCTACAAATAAAGTCAAAGAGGAGCCTTAACTCCCTTGGAGGAGCAAGTGCAGAAGCGCCTGACTGAGATGTAAGTGCCAGGTGTGGGAGGGATGGAGACCTGGTGAAGGTATGAAGCCGTGCACACACCTCTCCACGGTGGTGACAGTTATTATGCACACTTGTTTTAGCTGCATTGTTTTCATCAAGGCAATGTCGCGGTGACATTGGCTCATAATAAGTGTCAGCAAATCCAGAGAAGAGCCTGCGACTTTTCCTTTTTGTATATTTAGGTAATAGTCTGAATATTGAGTGCGCATTCTGCTATGCTGCCAATGAGGCTTAAATTGTACATTTTTAAGTCAGCATACTCGTTTAAACCCTGCGATCTAATGGCTGCATGTTATGCTGTGTAGATGACTGTCACTTTGATCTTGGAAACAGTTCCAGAGACAGTTTCAGCAGCGCTATCCTATGCGCAAAATGATAAGACATTCCTAGGTCTTAAAGTCCGTGCGCAATCAGCAGCTGTTAGCGGCCACCGCCTCTTGATAAATCACGTCCACTACCAATTTCCATAAATCCCTCAATTTATTTTGCGCCTCAGCCTTGGAACACCCACAAATGCATATGCAATTAGGCCAAACCGCAAAAAACAGCGCACACAGATCAACCCATGATTTCAGGCGCAAATGCCCTGTGCGCTGGCTTAGTAGATAAGAAAACAAGGTTTTAGCACCCGCAATGCGATTTGCACTGGCGCAAACCTTTAGTAGATCCGGGCCTTACTGTAAGCCGAGCCTCCTCTTGGCTTTTGCAGCCTAGTATAATATGTGTTTTGTAGGCTACTGCCCTCTGCATTGTAGTGATATACTCCTAAGTGTGGTGGCCTGCAAAAACCCTTCACATGGTGAAAATGTAATAGGCTATATATAAATATAAAATACCACAGATGTTTAATTTGTGATATTTTGATTTTGAGTTTTCTAATCTGTTATGTGTCTAAAAGTAAAAAATGAGAAAAATGTCTTTAATCATTCCACAACATTCTATTTCCTCTAACCAAGTTAGTCTACAGAAATCTGAAATCATAGGATTGTCTTAATTGTGTGTCTGTGGATGTCCTTTACACCTATTGGACACTTATCTATCTTTGCTTTAGGGTTGAGATGGTAAACAGGAAGAAGGCAAAAATAGAATGGAGTAACAAGTGCGGCTATCTATATAGTCAAAGTGAATTTGATGAAATGAAAAGGGATCAGTTATCTGTGCCTTGTAGTAAAGCTTTTTATTAGTTTTTGCAATAAGTTGTTAACATCAGTAATCGGCCAATAATGCGAGTGGATGTAGCGATCATCTTTCTGTGGACATGACTGATGGATATGTGACGCGACCACCAGCTACCTGTAGCTTCGTTCATAGTAAGTGACTCTGTTCTACCGCTTGTTAGCCAACACTCCTAATGAGTAGGTTACTGTCATTTTGCCGTCTGTTTGGCAGCCTGTGTTTTTTCCTGGACATTAGCTGTAATGTTAAGTTAGTAAGGTTAAGTCCCCTCCTCTCATGCATCGGTGTGGATGCGGTCAGCAGTCGGAAAGAACGAGGGACAGACAGTACCGGAACACCGGCTAACTTGTTTTTTTGCTAGCCAACTACCCTTCACAAAACCACAAAAATAAATACTTGCCCTTTTGTATTCCCTTTTGAAAATAATTATTCACCATGATGTAATACAGAGATAAAAGTAACAAAATCACTCACAATCTCAAAATGCCCACAAAACTCGTTTTCAATCTATTTTGGCTCATTGCCAACAATGTGTAGGGGCGACATCTCATGGGTTCTCCCAGACCACCACACATGGGAAGTGCGTGTAAACAAACATTTTGATATTCAATTCAATTCAACTTTATTGTAACACTAACAGTGCAAACAACGCGATAGCACGTACACCACCATAACGGTGTAGGTCTTCACGCCACTTCTCACGCGACTTTCAACAATGGGTAGTCAGTCAGTCAGTCAGTCAGTCAGTCAGTTAGCTACTTTCACTCTTCTAGGCCGGTCCCAGAGACCCGCAAAAAATATTGAAATTCTGCCCTTATGGAAACCATTGTAGTCAATGGAAAATAGAGCATCTTTAAACATCAGTTTTTCGCTTATGGAGCATTCAATCCTGTCTAGATAATAATTCTCATAATTTTATCTTGAAAATGAAATATTTGACACTACTTTGAAATCTGCCTTAGTATGGATGAACAGATCGTATCATGCACCCTTAAATTCGCAGATTTTCTGTCTCTTGTGAATGCACACATATAACTACCGCTGTCTTTGAGGAGTACAAATCAAAACACCATTGACTGTATACAAAACTCTCAAGAGAATGTGACCTGCACCTGGACTCGCAAGAATGTATTTTTCCACTATATTTTGATACCAAAAATAAACGTGCAGCCCATATGGCTTGCAGCAATTGTGGTTTGTGCTGCGATTTACATGGATAAAAGACTGAGAAGACATTCAGGTTTCTTTTTCTTTTCCAGCTCTGCCATCGCACACTTATGAAATATGCCTAATCATGTATTTTGCTGTGTGAATAGAGACATATATTTTCAAAGATATTTCAATGATAATCTTATCGTAATCTTATTACTTCTTTTTCGAACCGCTTCTTTTTTCCTTTTTCTGGCCGGCCCGTCATAAATGCTAGCAGTTACTAGTTTCTATTTGGAATAATACTACTGTGTGTGGTTTGATCCTTTTATCACAAATTGCATGATTGTTTAGCTTAAATACCTCAGTACAAAGATGAGGCACAACTCATACATACATACATAACTTCAGTTTCGTAATTTTTAGCATTTCAGGTTAGATTTAGGATTGATTTTAAATGGAGAGGAGACTTTCTCAGCATCCTCTCTCTGTGTGGTATGTTGGACAAATCCTTGAAGAGTCATGCTTGCTACCTTTTGCAATTGGCATACTGCGTCTTCCCACCCAGATTGACCCAGAAGTGAGCAGGTTCCTGGCCCTCAGCAATGACATGTTTCTCCCTTCTGGATATGATGTCTGCCAAGGATTTACCCATTTCTCGCTCATCGCCACTGCAGCCCTGCAAGGAATCCAGTTATACAGTTAAGATGTTAAAAATCTCATGAGTTCATCACCAAACCTGTGAAGATTTGAGGTTTGAACCTTGAACTTGAACAATGAGCATAATGTCTTAAAATGCAAATACATGCTTTGTGCATGAAAAGTGAAAGAAATATGTTTTCCCACCACTAAAGAATTAACATGAAGGAGACACAACTAGAAACAGGCAGTAGTTTAACATTGAAATAGTTCAATGGAAAGTAAAGGGCCATTCACATCTCAGTGAGAGAACCAGGCTTTTACACTGTGCTTGCCACGTTGCAAAGCGCAATGTTGTAGCCTCTCCAGCACACAGGGCGGCGCTAAATGAAAGTCAATGAAGAATTTCCTTCCACGCATCTATGCAAAGTACACCTCAAGGCACAGTAAGTGAATAACGTGATTGACACCTTTCCAGGTTGATTTTTGTAATATATCATGTAATGTAATTTTTCGGATTTTTTTCTGATAATATGGACTATTAAATTGAGGGAAAGGATTGATTGAGCTTTTCCCTCATTTTTGAAATCATAAAAGACTAAAAAGATGGTGTGCAGACTACAACCACTGTAAAGCCATTGGTCGCACGTTGAAAGGTCACCCCTTTACATAAACCATAAAGGGGAGGCCTTTATATAAACCTAAACCAGCCGTTTACATAATCAAATAAATAATGATGTCAATAATGATGTCAAGTTTTCTGTAGTCAGACATTTTAATGAACACAAACATGACTTTAGTTCTCTGAGATGGGTCTAGAGGTGGTGAAAGCACCACCTGACAGGTGGTGTTTATTGTTAATGTTAATTCTGAGAAGGGAAAGCAGATGGATTTTTGTGTTAAAAACTCTAATCTTAGCCTCACAAGCCAGACGAGTCTCGAGTTGATCACACTCTGTGATCTGGCCTCCCTCCCCAATAGGAGGCTAGGAATAATAATAATAATAATAATAATAATATTAATAACTTTATTTGTATAGCACTTTTCTAAAAACAATGTTTACAAAGCTTTACATACAATAAAACCCAAGGAGACAGTGATGTAATACTACCACAATTAAATAAATAATAGAGCTGAATAATAAAAACAAGTACAGATCCTGTACAGGCTCATGGCGCATGTGTTGAATTCCACTAGCTGCAGTCACACTATCCGTTGGGAAAAAAAACAGAATTATTGACAGACAGATTTCTGTCCATTGGGCTGTTTTGGAATGTCAACATGGTGGGAGAGGCAGAAATACAGTAGCCTAGCTTGACGCATAACTACGGCAGTCCATAGAGGACATACATCATTTTTTTTTGCTCTTTTGTTATGTCGAGATAACAACTTAATTATCTCATTATCACGACAAAAACAATCTGTTTTCTCGTCATAACGACTTAATTATCTCGTTATCACGACAAAACAAAATCTGTTTTCTCGTCATAACGAGTTATTTTTTCACGTGACTTAACCTGACGGCTGGAACTGCCCTCATTTGCAAGACAATATCCTTTAAAAACAATAAAAAAAATTGGTTGAAAACAATTTAAAACAGCTGAATTATCTAACATAACACAGTGTCAGTAGGAGAGATTGGACATCTTATATTTTCAACCTTTTGAGTAAAACAAACTAAAGATTCCTCACACTTCTCTGTGGAGGCTTCAAGGCTGTAGCTGGGGGAAGGGCTAATGACAGAATCTATGGCTTTGAACAGAACCTTAGAGTTGTGACAGTTTTTAGATATGAGGTCTGAGTAAAATGCAGCTCTTGCATCCTTAAGCATTTTCTGATATGTGAGCATTTGACTTCTCAAAATATCACAGAAGATCTGTAATTTATTAGCCTTCCATTTACGCTGAGCTTTTCTAAATTCTGGAGCAATGAAGTCGAGGACTACCAAACAGGTTTGATTAAAATGAGTGACTAGCTCATCAGTGTGACTGTGGGATGTAATAAAAGATATATCACTGTGAGTCGCCAAGAAAGCCTCAGAGAATTTGGATGCAGAAGTTGTGTTAAAAATGCGATAGCTGAGTGGAGAGGATGGCTTTGAGGTAGAAGGAAGTACCTGTGCATCAAATACAATTGCCTTGTGGTCAGACACACATATGTCCTTTATCTCAAGATTATATAGGGGAAACCAAAGGAGAGTATAAGGTCAAGAGTATGGCCCTTTACATGAGTAGGTTCACTAACAGATTGAATAAGTCAGTGACAAGTGCATGTGATGGGCAACACACATGGATGTTAAAATCACCAAGAATTAAAATTCTATCATATTTAGGCATGATGACAGACAGAAGGTCAGAGAATTCCTGGATGAAATCATGGTTCAGTTTAGGGGGTCTGTAGACTAAGACGCATAGCAAGGGAGCCTTACCATTTACCAGGAAAGTAAGTGATTCAAAGGTGGGAAAAGTGCCATTAAAGATAGGGGAACATTTTATGTGATTTTTGTGAACAACAGCTACTAAAATGGCAGATTAAAGACTTATCAGAGAGAGACCTAACATTCAAGAGTCCAAACGTGACAACCACAGAATTTGAATGGATAGAACGGTCTTTCCCATTCTAATCAATGCTCCTGGATGGTCGGAGCAGCGGCCATTTTTATGTGTACCGTTCCTACATAAAACTTCCTTGGTACCGTTGGCCTAGCTTCCGTATAAACCGACTTACGGCAAGCCGCAGCAAGGACCAAGCAGTGGAAAACTGGCGTTGCGCTATCTCCGTCGCTTTGCTGTCAGCGGGGGGCTACTCAAGGATTTTTGGACCAATTGGACCGCTATATTACTGTTGGTGAGTCGTCACATTTTATTCATTAAACGTTCGTCTTGTAACATTACAAAGCTTACCCACTCACGCTGTGTGGCAGCCGGTATGACACACTTTACGGCCTTAATGGCCAAACTTCCGTTGTCACCATAGAAACCAATTAGATGCAATTTTTTGGTGTACCAGCCAAAATACCATAGAAAACAGTGGAAAGACCGTTCTATCCATTCAAATTCTGTGCTGACAACTGGGTTGGAGGTGGGAGTGTAAGCTGATGGCTGACGAGGAATATAAATCAGGTTATTTACATTGGCAGCTGTTGGTTTTATCACACAGGGAGCTGCTCTGAGTCTATTTAATGTCATTGGTGCCAACATGGATGATGATGTTGTCAATGTTGTTGTAGTTGGACAGGATGTGCGGTAGCCTGCGGTGAATGTCCCACACTTGTGCACCAGGGAAACAGTGGACTTTGTAAGAGCCTGAGGAAGGGTGCAGCTGAACATCCCAGACCATGGAGCTGCCAATCACCAGAGTTGATGTAGTTGAGTCCAATTGGGTCTGGGAGTGAAGCGGGAGAGGAGAATAGTGTGAGGGATGAGGGGTTTGGACTGGGAAGGGCAAGGTGGGATGGGAGGTTGGTGCCGGCCGGTTGGAATGATGGTGAGGGGGGGAGGTCCAGCAGGGTGGCTGGACCTGGTGGCTGGCGATTGGTCCTCAAAGACTTCAGTTGTTTTGGAGAAGGCTGCTAGGAAGTTGTGCTGGGAAGCTCCGTGAGTCTTATATGGACTAACACCCTTCACCCATGTTTCAACTGGCATGGGGGTGAATAGATAATGACAGAATTTTCATTTTTGGGTGAACTATCCATTTAACCGCTCAGCGTTTCATGTTGGTGAAACAGGTGAAAATGGCGTGTCCAGTTCATGCTATTGTCACATAAGCCAATTTGTGCTGTTGTTGCATAAACCTTTAGTGGTGGAGGAACATATTATTTACATAATTGGTGTCCACAACATCTAGTCTGAATTTCAGAGTTCATGCTCATTTCACAAAATTTTGTGTTGATTTTTACCTTTCCATACCACAGATAGCAGCACGTGTCAGTGCTGAGCAGAAAAACATCATTGGAATTAAGGGATGAACAACGTGCAGAGACTTCGATGGCTCGGGTGTTGAACTCGTTGGTGCCATGAACATGGAAGAGACGCATAGAGGGATGGTTCTGTGTGGAGCTGGCTCTTGAGCTTCCTTCCTGTCAACGATTACATTTATGTAAAAGCTGAGAACTAATTTTGTTTGTTGAGTTAAGCTTTAATGAAAACATGGTGTTAGATCTGTCTAATTCTCAGCCACATACTTTCAGCCAAATCTACCACAAGAAATCCACTGAAGTTATCTAAAGGAAGGCTCAAGTGGACTTACCTCATAAACAACCATCTTTCCTTTAAATATAGCCATAAGGTGGAGAGGTTCTTTGCCCATGGGTACACGGACCTGGACAGGCTCTCCATTGTACTGTTGATCCAGTTTGACAGCTTGGAAAGCAGAGGCGGTGAGCTCTGCTGTACTTGCATGGCGACCCTACACCAGAAACGTCACACAAAATGATCACCTTTAAGGGAATGTAACACAGGAAAATATGCAACACATGAGTCTGTGCTTCTGATTGGAAATACCATCGCTATTTGGATATTTTGGTTTTCCCAAGTCGGTTTCAAGATTTCCTACGTCAAAATTACGACAAAAATCGTAGTGTAGTGATTCTGAAAACTACAGCTGTTAGGGGGTGGCTCTCTGTTGGCTTCATGCCAATATGTTGTTTAAGACTTAAGACTAGTGTATTATCAGGGTTGTCAACTCTCATGCATTTGGTGTGAGACACGCTTTCAGACTCTGTCTCATGCTCTCAAGCTCTCCAAACAAATCTCATGCCACAGTTTAAATGGTCATTTTAAATACGGCAAGTATTCTGAACAGGCAGTCAGTCAATAGAGGGTGCTGTGCTACATAAGCTTGCTACCTAAGAATTATTTGGCAACGCTTTATATTACAGCCCGCTAATTACAGTGTAACTAGTTTGTAATTATGGTGTACTAATAAAATAACAATGCTGTAGTTACAGGGTAACAAAACAAGAAGTCCAGGAATTAAGGGGTAACAATTTTGTAATTATGAGAGACTTATAAGGCAGTTATGGTGTAACTATTTTCATAATTACTGCATACTTAAAAAATAATTACAGGGTACAGTAACGTAATTACGATGGACAAAACAAATGTTATTGGTGCTTGCCCTGTAGTTATGGAGTAAGTACAAAGTGTGCTGGCTGTAAAATATTTTAGCGCTTGTTCCCCTCTTCTCCACAGTAATTATAGGGTAAATACAAGGTTGCCCCACAGTAAGTACAGTTTAACAGAAAATCACATACGTCCATCTACTTTGGTAATAGATGTTAGGAGAGGAGACCCTAGACCAGCTATTTGGTGATATTTCTGAAACAATATAGCATACACAAAGGAACTTATACACACAGTAACAGACTTAATTGGACATACAAGAATTGAATTTAAAAAAATAAATATATATATATGTGTATATATATATATATATATATATATACACATATATATTAGGGGTGTCACGATTTCGATTCTAAATCGAAAATCGATCGAAATGAGCGTTCGATTTCGACCTTCAAAATCACAAGCAGGTTTGCGATTCTCCCAGTATTTTTTTTCTCTCCACCCCTGCCTACTTGCACGTGTCTAAAGAAAAAAAACAACATTTCAATGACGACACAGCATAGCTGCTAGAGAGCACCCGTTCTATATTTCACTATAGCGCCCAAGAGCGCCCGTCATTTTTAAATCGTTTAAAATGTACCAAAAACTGAAAATCAAGTTATCAGCTTTGTTTTATATATACTTCAAGTTGTCATCGATGAACCGGAACCAGAAAATACTGTATATCTGGTGACACTGAGACAAGGGCGTAGAATTGGGTAGGGACGGTAGGGACGTGTCCCTACCAATATCAAGCGACTCTGAAATGTCCCTAGCAATTATTTTGATTGACAATAAACGTTGTCTTGTCCGTCAGTGTCTAGTCAATGTTAACAGATAGCGTTCTCTACTACGAGTCCCGCTGCATTGGTGTAGTGCATTGGTGTCCCGTGTCGGCATAGCAACGGACGCTGTAACGAAACTTTAGTATAACAGCTGTTTTAGAATGTTATTGCGTCACCCGGATAAAAATTGGCGTGACACCGCCTCCCTAACCCCCCAAAAAAATCGCTGATTGGCTTTGCCATTTCTTGCTAACGTATGAAATGCTGTGGGCTGTGTACAAGAAGAGCCAAAACTCCGCCTACCGGCGAGCATGCGAGTGAAGACTCCATCCTGTTTTATATTAGTAACAGTTGTGTTTAGCCATTACAGTTAGTTTATTTAAGTACCATGTCGCGTGCGTCTGTGACGAGTGACGACCGTAAGTAGCCTACATGTCACAAGTGAGATTGAACAATGCTGCTGTGTGCCACACTGGACAACACTGATGTAAAACAAATATGCCAACAGTTCATCTCTGTTAATGACAGGCATAGGCATGTGTTTGGCTCCTTCAAATAAGAGCAAGGCAGTGGACACTCAGCTGTTTGTATGTAGGGTTTGGATATAGTTTACAATATCTTATCATTATTATTATTATTATTATTTTTTTTTTAAATGTAAATACAGATCGTTGGTTTGAATAGGCAACAGTACTACAGTACCTGCCTTAAAACAAAATGTGCTCTTCAAAGTCCCATTCAGCTGGCAAATTTGAGTAAAGGATTCATTAATGTGCTACACCCCTGTGTCTGTGTGTCTGTTAATGAGTGTATTGGCTACCATAACTATCTAGATCAGTGGTTCTCAACGTGGGGTCCGGGGACCACCAGCGGTCCTTGAGGGGGTTCCAGGGGGTCCCCAGCAAATTGATGAATTGTTAAACTTCAGCATTATTTAATTTACAAATAGTTAACACAATTACAGAATGTAGAAGAATGACTGTTTTGATCATAGTTTCACTGTTATCTCTCTACCTACAATACAGACAGTCATGGGATTCTGGATCAAAATCATATCTAACAATAAAAGTATTCTCAGATTTGGGGCCGAGAGACAAAATCTCATCAAATGGGGGTCCATGGCTCTAATGTGGACTAAACTAGGGGTCCTCGATATGAAAAACGTTGAGAATCACTGATCTAGATGATATGAAATGGCGGTCAGAAGTCTATCATAAATGCAAAACGCCTCAGCTTCCAGTGGGGGTTACATCCCCTCCGGACCTCCCCCATTTGTGTCCCTACCAATGTCAAAATCAAACCTACGCCCTTGCACTGAGACGTTTGATTTTCCCCGGGTTTAGTCGTCCTCCACCGGTAACGTTAGGGTTAGGGTTAGGGTTAACCTAAAATGGCTTCGCCGGCTAAGCGTCATGCTTTTAAAACCTTCTGGAAGCTGTCAGATTGTGCTGTGAGACAGAACCTGACCCGCCGTATGTAGTGGAAAGTTATGAAGACGTTGTGAGTTGAAGTCTTTTGATCGAAATCGCTGTTCTTGCTCGATAAAACAAGACACAAGATCACCTTCACTAAACACCTGCCTGCTCTCACCGCCGGAGACGGACGCTGTTTTCCGGGAGGCAGTGCGCCAAAGAGTCGGTAGGAGGACTGGCCAGGTCGCCGCGACTTTTATCCATATAAGTTTGGCGACTTTTTGCATATTTGTTTGGCGACTATTATTGTCTGATCTTATTACTGTGTGGGCTGAAGCGCTGGAGGTTTTGTATGTATTGTGAAAGCTTATCATTAGCCAAGATAGGAAGGATCTGTTTTGTTGTCATACTGTGAATGTTGACAATGAAGTGAGGAGACACGCTGAATCACCTTGCCATGTATTTGGTACCAAATTAAAGGGAACGTTTTTTTTTTTAAATGGAAAAACTTTGAAAAAATGTGACCATATGGCCGTGTGGTACATTCCAAAATAAAAAATATGGCAGTTATATCACACTTGATACCATCTTTTTAAAGAAGAATTTGAAAATGTCAATGACAGTTGTTAGGGCATAAAACCAATGATCTGTTGATCTTTACAAATCAAGACTCGATAGTCTAACAATGGCATAGCTGTCAGTGCTGAAAAAAAAAATGTTTAAATCGAAAATCGAATCGAATCGTGACCTTAAAATTGAAAGTCAAATCGAATCGTGGATTTGGAGAATCGTGACACCCCTAATATATATATATGATGTGTATATATATATATATATATATCTCTATATATATATATATATATATATATCTATATATATATATATATATATACAGATGGTTGACAAATTAAAGGAACAACCTGAATAAATGAGTGGAGAAACATAACGAATGCAGATGCTTCCATACAGTACTGCATCATACAATTAAGCAATTAACATCCTATCATGCTCTGTGGGATGTATAAAAATGCTGAGCAGGCCCAGTTCACCTCGATTTTGGATCGAGAGGAAGAGGAAAAGATCTAAGTGACTTTCAAAGAGGGTTCATTATTGGGGCACGGATGGCAGGAACTTCAGTCACAAAGACTGCTCATCTGGCTAGTGTTTCAATAGGAATAGTGACTAAAGTGACATCTGCATTTAGATCTATGGGAAAGACATCAGTACATAGGGTATGAAATTGTGATGGAAAGCGTACATTCAATGACCGTGATGCTTGTGCATTAGTGCGATTGTAAGGAAAAACAGAAGAGCAACTCTTCCTCAGGTGACTGAGAATGTCAATGCAGGCTGTGATCAGACTGTCAGCAAGAACAGTGTGTCGGCAACTACATAGAGATATTATAGTAGGGTTGCAGTGCATAAACCCCTCATTACAAAGACGAATACACATTTTCAGTGGTGCAAAAACCATAGGCACTGGTCTACAGAGATGTGGAAAAAATTATATGGTCAGATGAGTCATCCTTCACCATATTCTCGACAAGTGGGCGAGTGCATGTGTGGTGTACACCAAGAGAATGGTACAGGCATGAATGCTTGACCCCTACAGTGAGGGGGTCTGGTGTCCCGTTAGAGGGAAGGGTCACTGCAAATCAATACAAAGTTATTCTGAGTGATCACCTTTATCCTATGATGAAATATATGTATATGTATGTATATATATATATATACACTGTATAAATATATATTAAGTGTGTGTGTGTGTGTGTGTGTGTGTGTGTGTGTAAAGAAAACCATGGAATATATGTTGAAATGAAATATGCCAGTTTTACCGCAAAGTCCTCCCCCTCCAAAGCTATTGCCACCTGTAATTACAGTTATTAAATAATACGCCATTACAATCTTCCCTCAAAAGTGCATTACATGTGTTGGATCTCTATCATTATAATAATGAACAGCATGTTTTTTTCATTAGATAGGGATTTTTTTTTTTTTTTTACTTTATCAAGTGATGGTAAAAGTAATAAAAATGTCAGTTCATAAGAGTATAAGTTAAAAGACTATTTTTGTTACATGGTGAAGAGATATCTTTAAAAATGAGAATGAGAACGATAAAACAGTACTGAAAAGCCTTCTACACTGATCTGCCTGTGGCTGTGCAGTAAGGGGAGCTCGCTGTACTTTCTTCATTCATGATAGAAACATTGGTGAGGAAACACTGCGTCTGGTCACTTTCTTGATAGTGACCAGACTCTCCCCTTTTCAGGTATGATTTACTTCAAAACGGAATAGTAGACTTTTTGTGAACAGTGTTGGGGAAGAAACGCGTTAAAGTAATCAGATTATTTTTTTGTGGTAACGAGTAACTTAACGCGTTTTTCAATTTATGTAATCAGTCATTAGTTGCTTTCTCAAAGTTACATTTTGCTACTTTTATTTTTCTTTCAAATGGTTAAATGTATAGTTAGTGCAAATAAAAAAAAATTAAGGTATTGTACACTACATGTTATTAAAAGCAGACTGCAGCAGGCTGGCGGTGCGGTGGAGGCTTGTGGGTTACGACTCACTTTCAGAATGAACACAACAATAAACTGCAGAACTTGGAAATATTCACATTACTTTGAACTAATCGAAGAGAAGGACAAGAACATTATTGCTAACTGTAAGTTTAGCTTTCACTATCTAACCTGGAGATTTTAATTGAAAGCACTTGTGAGCGCAGTCTGCCATTTATTTAGAGACCAGATCAGATCAGTTAAGGCTCCGTTGATCACCGGGGTGAAGTTAATTAACTTGAAGTTTGATATTCACCGGTTGATGCACCTTTTAACGTCAATAGCTCTGTGTCGATAGCATAATGTTTCTCAAATTAGGCTTTTTTTATAGAGAGGAACACAGAGCCAATTTTTCACAGTGTTGATAAAGTCAAAATCACCTACGGTTGTGATGCAGTGACGGCAGAAAGGCATCCAGTCGGTCCAAGCCCCCACTGAGTATTTACTGTGGAACCAGGTAACTAAAAGCTACCTTGATGTTTTCTTTAGACAACAGTAGCTTGTTACTGAAGGCTGTGTCCCAAACGTGATGATTAGTAATGATTTCTGTACATTAAGAGTGATGACATCAGCAGAAGACGTATTTTAAAGGCATGATCTTACGTGGGTAACGTGAAAGTACTCTAACGCGTTACTTTTAATGAAGACTAACTTAGTAACGTAACTAGTTGGCAAGTAACGAAGTAAAGTAACTAGTTAGTTTCAAAAGTAACTTTCCCCAACACGTTTGTGAATATGTTGTGATCATAAAATAGTAGATGTTCTGTGTTTTTGTGGGGTTTGTATCGAGTTTTGTACATGAAAGGAGAATGCTAATCTTCTGAGCCTTGTTGTCCTGCATGCTAGGTGCAAGAGAAGTTTGTGTAACGCGCCTGCTAGCTCATATGTGGCTCGTTGCAATGGCACTTGTGTTTCTGACAGCTGTCAAATTTTTGTTTATTCACTACTCCCCTTTTTTACATTAATTATTGTAAATTAGCCAACATCCAGTTTTTTCATTTGAGGGATGATTGTAATGCCATATTATTTAATAACTGTAATTACAGGTGGCAATAGCTTTGGAGGGGAAGGACTTTGCAGTCCTCAAGCTAAAGGCTGGGACAACATTAAAAGACTATTGTGCTCAGCTGAAGACTTTCGTCCAGGCTGCTCTGCAAGAGACCTGCAAGACCTCAAGAAAAGACAGAAACTACTCCCCCTAAAAGTCAAATTTAGACCCTAAATTGTCCTATAAAAGGATTATGAAGGTTTTTATTTTATATATTATATTATAAAATATATATTTATACTATAAAAAGACATATTTGATATTACATCTCAACATACTGTATATTGCATTCAATAAAGTTCTTGTATGTTCAATTAAGTCTGTTGCTGTGTGTTTAAGTTCCTTTGTTTATGCTATATTGTTACAGAAATGTCACAGCTGGTCTAGGGCCTCGTCTCCTAACATTATTGCAAAGTAGTCAGATGGATGTATGTGATTTTCTGTTCAACTGTATTTACTGTGGGCAACTTTGTACTTACTCAAAAACTGCAGGCAACAAGCACCAATAACATTTGTTTTGTCCCCCGTAATTACGTTACTGTACCCTGTAATTATTTTTACGTCTGCTGTAATTAAGAAAATAGCTACACAATAACTAATACTAATAAACTAACTAACTCATAAATCTCTCATAATTACAAAATTGTTACCCCTTAATTTCCAGACTTCTTGTTTTGTTATCCTGTAACTACAGCATTGTTATTACTATTGTTATTGTTATTATTTGTTATTATTATTGTTACACCGTACTTAGCAGGCTGTAATATAAGTGTCACCAATTATTTTTAATAACATTCAATATTTTCTGACCCTAGATTGCGTGCAAATGATCTCTGCAATATAAACTTTTAATTTTAAAGTTTGTAGATTATTGCATTACCAGTCTCTACTCTTGTTTTGCCATAGAACCCCTCCTTCCACCCAGGAGGGGCAGTTTGGTTCCTTTAGCTCACACAATATGTGCATGCGTGTTCACATAGTGCAAAAGAACTGAAAAGGTAGGTGCCAGGAAGGGTGTCTGTCCTGGGCGGGAGCAAGTGGGGGGCCTCCTACAACTCACAAACACACAGTGCTTTGCGTGCCTGACTTTTGAAGTTGAAGTTGAGTTGAGTTGAAGTTCACCCAGCTGCGAAGTGTGAACTTTGTAAGGTGGTAACTATATCACTGGATGAAAGCTTCTATTCAGCATACACCCAATACACCAAGCAGTCCTTATTTCATATAATATATAAAATCTCAACTGTTATGATTGGTTTGCCTTGCAATTGTCTCACAAAAATACACCATGGTGTAACAAGTTTAGATTTTATTAAAATAATATGCTGTTTGGTGAATCATTTCTGTGCCAAATTTATCAGAAGACTCAAAAAATTGGTATATGTTCTTAAGTCATGCTCTATCAGGCATGGAACATTGCTGCCAACATTAAACTGACAGATTTTTTTTTTTTTTTCCAATAAAAATATTATTCAAAATATTTTTATAAACAGGTGGGAGAATACATTTCCGTATTTAGCAAATTCAAATGAAATCTGATTATATCATATTATTTTTTTGCCATATTAGATAGTACAGTAGAGAGAGACAGGAAAGACACGTGCTCTACCGATTGGGCCACCAGGGCACTGCAGTATATCAGTTCTTACAGGAACAGAAACAAAAAAGGAGACATCAAAGCAAATAGATTTAAAATCTCCCAACTTCTCTCCGTCTCACTTGCCCACCCACCCCAGGGTATTTTTACAGTTTTTCAGGCTATACTTGATTTTCTCTAATTTAAGGTGAAACATAAACTCCTAAATCCAATGGGCATGGGAGGGTGGAGCAGGGTTCTTGCAGTTCTGAAGAATCAGGCGCCTGGCCAGAAAAATAGTTGAAGAGATGACTGTATACCTGTCAGTGACAAGAATGAGATCTTGGGGCTGTATACTGAATAGGGCACTGAGTATTTGCAGGGGGAGAGGAAGATTGTCAAAGAAATTTCCTTCCAATATGTTTCTACCATTGGACAAAAACATGTGGATCAAATCAGCTGGTGACTATTGACATATGTCATAGGTATCACCAGTACCAGTGTATATCCAAGGCAGTTTTGTCTTGGTCAGGTAAACTCGGTGAAGAATTTAAATAACTAGATTTAGCGCTACCCTCTCTCCCATAGGGGTTAGTGCACCTACAATCCTTGCAAAATGTAGTTGGGTATCCAGTTGTAACTTTTTAATAAGATCCTGTGTGGATACAATTACCTGTGACCAATTATCATTTGCTATTGTTCTTGCACCATTGATTTTTGCAGTAGACCTTTCAAAGAGACAGATGTGAAATATTGGCAGCAAAATATTATTCATAACAATGGTGGAGTCATACCAACTTTCAAGGATGGTTTTTTCGCAGCTGTTGAAGCAGCAAGTATTACGCGCTTTTCTTGAGAATGCAAGGGAATGCTTGAAGTGTGACAAAGAGCAAGAGACCTGGACAGTTTGGTATGGGCCTTTGCAATAGTCTACTTGATGTGCCAGCAATATAGCACCATAGACAATTAACAGGTTGGCAATAGCAAAACATATGCATGAAGTTTAAAATGAACTTTGAAAATCAGGGCACCTGTCACACCGATCAGAAACAGCTAGTTTAGCTTTAAATCTGCATGGTGAAGTGAGATATGCTCTGTGTACACATTTATAGTGGATCAGTTGATGGTCAAGGTTTTTAGAAGAAGAAATTATGTTGTCCCATACTGAAACCCAATCACATGTAAGGGGGGTGTGAGCTTGTGTAAGAGCTCCATGGTACCCCATATGCTTTAGCAAAAAACCAGGAGGAACCAGGAATGGAATATGAATTTTTCAAAACTTGGAAGGAGCGGAGTTCATCCATATTGTAGATATCATCTAAGTTGAAGATACTACATGAAGACCAATGAGGAACGGTGAAAGGCATTGAACGAGAATTAAGAGAATGGACTGTCTTATCTGAATGCCAAGATAAGATATATAACCCATATATAACCCAGATAACCCATTTGGGTCAATAGCAAGTGGAAGAGAAGGTAAGTATAGACTTTGTCAAATTAATTTTCTAACTTGAAAAAGAGCCAAATTCTCCAAGTAGTTTAAGTATAAGTGAACTGGATGCATTGGATAAGTATAATATAATATTGACAGCATACAGAGAAATTTGGTGAAATGTCCCTTTTATCACTATGAGTGAGATATTGGGAAGTTGCCTAACAGCTTGAGCTAGTGGTTCAAAAAACTGTGCAAAAAGACCTGGGGAAAGGGGGCACCCCTGTCTGGTCATTTGATGCAGCAAAAACTCAGGTGCACCAGGATGGCCAGTTTGAATGCAGGGGCGGAGGGGCTCAAGTAAAGAGTGTGGATACATTTATAAATATTTGGCCCAAGCCAAAGCATTTCAAGACCTCACATAATTAGTTCCATTCCACCTGGTCAAAGGCTTTTTCTTTATCCAAGGCTAGAACAGCACATGGTTGATTCTGAGTTGGAGCTGCATCGATGAAGTAAACAGCAGATGTTATTGGAAGTAAGTCAGCCCTTTAGAAAACCTGACTGATCTGCATTAACAAGTGATGCGATTGAGGTATCCAATCTCCTTGATAAAACCATAGCAAATAGTTTAAAATCACAGTTTAAAATTGATAATGGTCTGTAACTGGAGCATTCCATAGGGTCTTTATCCTTTTCAGAAGGAGGAAGAAAGGAGATAGAAATACAGATTTTTGGTCTCTCTGGAACGCTCTAGATTCAAGTGAGTAATTTATACTGTTAATGCTAAGACAAAGAAGCCAGCCAAGTCCCATAATCCCAAAAGCAGCTCAGGGGGAATGCCATCGGGCCCAGGGCACTTGGATTTTGGCATTGTGGCTAAGGCTTTTTTGCGTTCTGATAGGAGCATCTAATAGGACAGTCTGCTCATGAGAGAGTGTAGGGAGTTTTATGGAATCTAAGAAAGAGAGCATATTCTCGTTACCTCTGGGGGCTTCAGAAGAATATAGTTTTGTGTAATACTCTACTTTTTCTGATTGTCTGAATCTCAATGCTTGCTGGGCCGTTCTGCATTTTCATAGTATTTTTGACATCCTCTGAAATGTAGAAACTCAGTTTGAGAGGATGTTTGTTGATTATATTCAGATTTCAAGGCCCCTAATTGTTTTTATCTGTCATTGGGTAAAGCAGTTTTTCTGGGCTGATTCTAGCTGAGAGATTTTGGCTTCCAAAAGAGAGGACTGTCTTTACGTTCCTTGTTTAAGTGAGAAAAGAAAGAGATACATATTCCCCAAATACAACATTTCAGTGATTCCCATAGAATATGAGGGGTGATATGTGAGTGCTTCTTATGATCCAGAAAATCTTTCACACAGTAATTTTGGATATGAAGCCAGTATACTCAAGAAGAGAAATATTGAAACACCATCTTTTAAAGCCCATGGAGCCAAGGATAGATTGAAGAGAGATTACAATAGGAGCATGATCAGATAAAAGCATTAGTAGAAAAACAGTGTGAAATACAAGCAGCAAGTTTTGGAGAGGTAAAAAAAAATAATTTATGCGAGAAAATGACTGGCGTCGAAGAGTAGCACAATGGGTTTGTGTCTCGTAGGAGGCCCTCTATTTATTCCCATCCTGGGTGTCTAGGGACTTCCCTCTGCTCTATCACTGAACCCTGAATACTTCCAACCGCTAAATGGCAACATTCAGTGAAAGATGACTTCACGGAATCACTCGGTCAGAGTAAAAACAAAAGTTACCCTGTGTTCACAATGAAAGAAACATGATGAAAAAGTTGCCGGAAGTCCATTAATATCCTATGGAGCTCAACAGCCAGGGAATCTCTGTCGAAGCTCAACAAGCTTGTCAGTTGAGAAAAGTTGGCCACAGCTGAACTTTTTGCAGTCATCAGCCATCAACTGCTGATTTGGATGCTTCCTTCTTTCCCCATGCTATGTGATTTTGTTCTGTGAATAATACCTCTGCCTGGCAAGTGCAAAATGAGAAGTTGATTACAGCCATTCAAAGCTTCCCACTTCTCTACAACTTTTATTTGAAAGACTACAGTAAAAAACATCTCAAAAACGATGCTTGGAGAATGGTTGCATCCATCTTTGGGGTCAATGGTAAGCTTCAAAGTATTACGTAATTTCAATCAGGAAGACTACCTAAATCATTCATTCATTCATTCCAATCAGAGTTGGCAAACACTCTCCCCCTTTTTTCCAGAGAACCAATCAGAGTTAGCCGTCACTTCCGTCTCTTTTTCAGAGAGACAATCTTCTAAGTGACAGGAGTATAATCACATCACCTACTATGCTAGAAGCACTATTTCAGCAATTACATTAGTTACAAATAATATAGTTTCCGCTTTAGACAATAAGAAACATTGTGCTGCCCTTTTTATAGATCTGTCAAAAGCTTTTGATACAGTTGATCATCCTTTGCTCTTACAAAGGTTATGCAGTATTGGCTTTGATGGAAAGGCTTGTGATTGGTTTCGGAGCTATTTGTTTGAGAGACTTCAGTGTGTAAAGTCGGGAAGTGTCCAGTCTGAGTTCTTGCCGGTAACAAAAGGTGTTCCGCAAGGTTCAATTTTGGGTCCTGTCCTCTTCACCATTTATATTAATGATATCGTCTCTTCATTGAGTGGCTGTCAAGTCCATCTTTATGCTGATGACACCATTGTATATTATATTGCTGATTCTGTACAACTAGCCATTGAGAACCTGCAACTTTCCTTTAATGCTCTACAAGATGCTCTAATTAGTCTTAAACTGGTACTTAATGCAAATAAAACAAAATTCATGCTGTTTACTAGAGCCAGTAATATTGATTACAATAGTATGCATATATCCGCTGCGAATGGATCTAACATTGAGAGAGTTACTGAATATAAATATCTTGGCATCTGGCTTGATGAGAAATTTACTTTTAAATACCATATAGACAATCTTGTCAGCAAACTGCGTCAAAAAATTGGCTTCTTTTACAGAAACAGAACCAGTTTCACTATAATTAGTAGAAAGAGGATTGTTGAGGCAGTTTTCCTATCAGTGTTGGATTATGGGGATGTAATTTATAGAAATGCTGCTCCTTCCACTCTTAAACCCCTAGACACGGTCTATCATTCTGCCCTCAGATTTATTACTGGTGACAGCTATAGTACTCACCATTGTATCCTGTATGATAAAGTGGGTTGGTCTTCTCTGGCAGAGAGGCGAAATAAACATTGGTATTTATTTATATATAAAGCCCTTGTTGGAAAGCTACCACCTTACATTTCAATGATGCTGGATTGGAACTTTGGACCCTATCAAACTCGTTCAAATGACTTGCTTATGCTTAAGGTCCCCCGAGCACGGCCTAAATTTGGAAAGTCAGCCTTTTATTTTAGTGCCCCTAATTCTTGGAATGATCTTCAACACACACTAAAAATCAATACTCTACTAACCTATGGACAATTTAAAACCATGATCACAAACCTCCCTGCCTCAATGTGTAACTGTTTTAATTGATTTTCTTTATTCTCATCTATGTCTTGTCCTATTTATTTTTAACTTTTATCTTGTCTGTAACTCGACACCATTGTAAATGAGGGCAACCTCAATGGTTCTTCGAGTTTAAATAAAGGTTTGAATGAATGAATGCTATTGTGCTACTCACAGAACTATGCTGTATGCTGCTATCATTCCAGTCGCTGTGCTTTCTTTCGTCCCTCCTCCCCAGGGGGGCATCCTAATTCCTACGTCCATCACCACCAATGTCCAGGCTCCAGAGGAACTCCCCAGGGGGGCATCCTAATTCCTACGTCCATCCCGGATGTACTCCTAACTTCACAAATGGGAGGAGTTCCTCCATGGAGCTTACGCCAACGTTTCCATCATGTTTCATGTCATGAATAAAGTTTTTCATTTGAGCATTCATCCTAGTCTCTCTTGATTGAATTAGTGTTTGCCAGCTAGCTATGTTGTTGACCTTGTTGAATACCTTGCTAGGAACCAGCTCATCACTGCAGGGCTGACAAATTTTGATGATAAAGTGGAGAACTACAGGGCCACTTCCTTTTTCATCATTTTCTAAAGCCATCAAAGGTTAGGACTGAACTGCTGCAGAAGAATCCTCAGAACATGCAAGCAGAATCACAAATCTGCCCATATTAAGAACACAGAGGCAGGTCTGAAAATGAAATGGAAAGGCTTCAACAATGCTATGGAACACCCAAAAGCTACCGAAATGCACTCCTTTTCGAGAACTTTCCATAAATATCAGATACCCCCAGAAGCTTCACAACTTGGCAGACTTGCTACTAGAGCTAGAGGTGGCCAAGACTACTTCCTGCCTGGACTTATCTGGACACAGCCTGAAGAATCCATCCAATTGTGGGAAAGCTGCCATATAATCTCCAGGACATTTAAAGAAGAGCAAATGGGGGGAATGCTTTCCCCCCATTTGCTGTTCATTTGCTATTCATCTGCTGGGTTCATTC
Organism: Centroberyx gerrardi; assembly: GCF_048128805.1. NCBI lineage: Eukaryota > Metazoa > Chordata > Actinopteri > Beryciformes > Berycidae > Centroberyx > Centroberyx gerrardi. The sequence goes on along the minus strand of NC_136006.1, from coordinate 32,154,658 downwards.
TCTCACAACCACACCACCTAGTGTACTCCAGTCTCCCCCCTGCCCCTTCCTCCTCTCTCACCTGGGATTAACCCCCAAACCCATCGGCCTGCCGCCAGCCGCTCATGAAGCATATGTGGTGCCCTAGCCCAACCAGTAGAGGTCCAATTGGCTCCCTTAGTCAATGCACATTCCTGACATTCTCACAAGGTTGCGCAATCAACACTTCACGTGTGGAGGGAGCAATGAGGGAGATCTGATTAGTACCACAGACGGGGAAGGAGAAGCTTACTGTTGGGCTGGCATTTTATGCTGTGCATTTCTCTCATACAGGGCACGCCAGGGACTCTGTTGCGGCTGAGCGCTAGTGGATCCAGGCTGGGCATTGCTCCATTCTCGTACCGGGTATGACCCGATGGTTTTATGTTAATACTGTCCGTCATGTGTGGCTGTGTGGTTGTGTTTTAAGTGCTCTCCTTGTGCCCGCAGGATTATAGGAAGGAAATTGGTGAGATTGACCCAGTTGGGACAAGCGTGGCATTCAGCAAGTATGTGTTCTGGGTGTTCCTTTTTTTTTATTTATCTTATGCTAAACATTTTTAATTGTAATGTTGTTTTTTTTCTTTTCAGTCCAGACAGGCAGATGAATAGGAGAGTGCGGGGCTATCAGCAACTGTTTCCTATAGGGTTTTTCTTTTATTTCAAATAGTATATCATTTACGTTGTTTGCTGTGGAGTAACTGGCCAGCGTTGACAATCGTGCCATACAAAACTATCGCCATATGTAGCAGCGCCAGCTGCTCCGATGTTGTTTTGTACTAACATTTTGTCGGTGTGCTCCTCTTTAGCCGGCTACCGACTCGCAGCTGGGCCGGCGCGTCCTGGCCCTGGGTGGGTTGTCAGGTGGTGGCTTCCATCTCCGTTGCAGCTACCGGCGTGGGGTGCTGGTGGAGGAAGGGAAACTCATCTCCCACCTCAGGTGGTATAGTGATAAGACATAACTGTGCACATGGTTTGGTTTGTAGTGGTAAAGGAACTGCATCTTTCCCATTTGCGGCGGAGCGTGGGAGCGCGCTCAGGCACTCCGAGGGTCTCAGGGCGGAGACGGTACCAGGTGGCTGGCCAAACAGGAATGATTATTTTGTTCTTGGGCTTTTAAATATTAAATTGTAATTCTATTTTTGTATTAAAATTTATTGTATTTTTATATGATTCATGCCTCACTTGATTTTGTAAGAACCAAAGCAACTAACCTATCTGCAATCAGGTCGAGCTCCTTCCGCTCAATAAACAGAAGGTGGCGTTGTCAAAGTAGAAAACATTGGCCCACCTTAAAGTAAGGTCACTACACATATGCTAGCAATGTCGATATATATTGTAATTTAATGAAATCAAGGTTGGAAAAAGTTGGAAAACACTGAAAAACCAAAAAATTATCGAATGTACTCCGGTTCCATTTGTCAAACAAATAACTAACCTATATATTTAAAGTGCTCCCTTTCAAGTACTTTGTGTAACATAACATAAACATATAAACAGTGCTACACTGTTCTGTTTGTTGCTTGCTTTTGTCCTGTCTACAAGGTACAGAAGAATAGAAATGAGGCCCCTTTTACAGAGAAATCTGCTTTTCTGCCCCTCTGCCCTGCTGCATCTCTCTGTGCTGTCAATTTCATGTGTATCTTTACATCGTTAAATTACTAGCCTTTGACATTGTTACATTATCTACTCTGTTTTACTGCTCAGCAGCTCCTCTGGTCCAGACTGTCCTGCTCCTCCTCAGGACGAGTCCTTTTCCTTTTTCAATATTAATCTGGATTGAGGGAGCAAACATTCAGAGTCAGAGTTAAAAAGTTAATATTAACGTTATCAGTCCACTCAGTGGATACCGACTAGCAGCTATATACAGCTAATCTGCTAATCTGGGAAATCCAGCTGTATTCCGAATAACAATAATAACTGTTAAACTTAGTTTATACCTGACGCAGTCGCTAGGTCGCGAGGTTCGCATGCCACAAATGATGCAGTCGCGAACCTGGCAACAGACCCGAGAGCGAGAGAGAGCGACAGAGAGTGAGCGAGACAGAGCGACAGAGAGTGAGCGAGAGAGAGAGAGAGAGAGCGACAGAGAGAGAGAGCCAGTGAGAGACAGAAAAGAGCGAGAGAGAGCGAGCGACAGAAAACGAGCCAGAGAGAGCGACAGAGAGCGAGCGAGCGACAGACAGAGAAAAGGAGCGAGAGAGAGAGAGCGCGTGGAGCAAGTAGGGGTTGAGCGAATCAATGCACTACACGCAGCTCTAAATAGTGAAAAAAAAATTACGAATTTGTGGCGGGCAGTGCTGATATTGTGGCGGGCCGCCACAAAGTTGTCTATGGGAAACCCTGCTCCACCCAACCTGCACAATAACTTGGACCCTGGACCCTAGCCCCCTTAGACCCCCCTTCCCATAACTGGCACTAATAAACTCTTGACTATGTTGCACACAGATATTACGTATATCTGGAATATATCCATGGACTTATCTGAATCTGCATTTATTATTTGCATTTATTTGTACTGTCTCTATAGTTTTATATTATGTACATTAACTTTATTTTCTTTTATTACCACTTTTCTTTCATTACCTTCCTGTATTTGACTTCCTTGGCACTGTTCTGCCAGTTGCTGGCAGAACAGCAGCCGTTGCTATTTTATCTTTAGCACCCAGATAATTTATTTTCATCTCTGACCTGCCAGATGTACAGCATGTAGTGCCTCCTGTTGCTGACTTCATATTTGTAGAGGATGAGATAACAGTCACTGCCATAGAAATGCCCCAGCCACTTCTTGTCCACAGGGACCAGTTCATTGTCCTCTATCCGCCATACCTGTTCCGAGAAATGAACAGATTCCATGATAAAAGCATGGTGCATTTACTGTGGAATGTCACGGGTCGAGTCATTGTTCAAAGAATCTGAGATAGGGTCTATACATTGTTTAACATTGTTTTGTTGTTCCTGACCTCTGCTTCACCTGTTCCATCATCCACCATCTTCTGCTGAGCAGCCAGGTCAGGTCTTGCATGCATGGAGGTGGCATCAAACTTGATCTGCTCAACTTTAGCTGCATATAAGGAGATGACACAGGATATCTTGACAGTATTGTTTCAATTTCATTCATTTTGTTTTGATGCACATTTAAATTCATTATTCAATGGTTAAAATTATTGTCAGATTTCTAATGTTCTCCAAATAGGTCTCATAGCCTCATAGGTTGTTAGACTTAAAGAGTAATTATGAGTTTCTGTCTGCCCACTGTGCAATGGAAGTGTTTGTGGGCATGTGCACACACTCATAGGCTGTGGTAAAAAAAAATTTTTTAACAAATGACGAATCTTAAGACAAATGTCATTGAATACAGCTGCATCTCCAACAGAACAACTGCTGCTAATTTTAACCACTGGAGGGTGAACTGACCCAGGCTTAGTGAGATAAATATGGCACCGGCACATGGGCTGAAATGTTGACAGTATGACTGGCATTGTTGTATTTCATAACTACATATTACTAAATACCAGTTTACAACTCAAAAAAGTGTTTTAGTATGGAGTTGGAACTTAGCTCTAAAAGACCCTATATTGTTTACTTTGGAGTTAACAAGATCTGCATTAATATCAGTATGAAATTGTTACTGCATTCCTTTCTGTTAGTTCACCAAAATATAGTTAATTCAGTGACCAGAGCTAAAGGAACCAAAAAATGGCTACACTTTTTAAACCTTTATTTATCCAGGGAAAATCAATTGAGCTGCATGCTGTTCTCCAATAACGTCTTGCTTCATATTAATATAGTTAGTTGGATAATATGAAACCCAGTATAACCGCAGTCTTCTACTTTGAGCCACTGGTAGCTACCTAGTAAAATCACAGTCTTCTACTGTCAGCCACTGGGGGCTGCCCAGTACAGCCACAGTCTTCTACTGTTCACTTAGCAGCTCAGTTGGAGCAGTTAGGGATTCAGCATCTAGCTCAGGGGCACCTCAACAGTAGTTGCTGAGGGAGGGGATAGTGTTGCTCATTGACTTTCCCCACCCACATTTCCCCAGCCAGTGCTTGGATTTGAATTAACAACCTTCCGGTCACACACTGAAGAACAATCACTGGTTCCAAGTTGCATGTCATTTTCTAAGAGTGTGGGGCAATAAATAATGTAGCAATAAAGCCACAAGCGCCAACTGCGGGGTCCAAGCACAATTTGAAAAGACAGACAGATAGACAAAACATTACAGAAGGTAGACACACAAGTTGTAAAGATCAAACACGCAGTCTGTTAGTTATGGCTAATTTTGTGTTAGCCTGTAACTTCTGTCAAGTTTATCATTTCATTGCAGCCACTTTCTATTGGAGAATATGCCCTGTTATGACTTCGGAAAGGACAAGCCTGGATTTGAAACAACAATCTGATGTATGAAGGCAAATATTTTACTTTGAAAACCATGTATCTGAATTTATTGGTTCTGAATTCACCTCTTTGAACTTAAAATATTACATTTCTTGATTTGCAATTTCAAAAGCTGAAATTAAAATATATTTTTTTCAATGTTCACAAATTCAGATCCAAAAATTCAAGTTTCAGAATTTCAAAAAAACATATTCAGGTTGCTCACATTCGATTGGTCAAATTCGGTTCTAGAAATTCAAGTAAAAAAAAATCAAATGGAACATCATTCAAATTTGACTGGTCAAATCAAGAAATGTAATATTTTAAGTTCAAAGTGGTGAATTCAGTACCAATAAATTTAGATACATGGTTTTCAAAGTAAAATATTTCAATGTTATGAATTCAGCTGTGATTAATTTTCAATATTAAGTATTCAGTGGCTGCTAAAATAAAAAATTTTATGGCCCTTATTTGCCTTCATACTGATGCATTACCTACTGAGCTAATCTCCTGTTAAGACCCATGTAGAACATCTCGAACATTTCGATACTATGCGTCTTACAAATAGAATGATTTGCAAAGGTCTTTGAAATTAGAATCCCTTGTTTCTTTAAAAAACGTGATTTTCCTAACGTTGACTGTAACTGTTTCCACTGATTTGTCTTTGTTTGCTGATTGTTTGCTGTGTGGCAATGTATGAATGAACTTTTATATCTGTACAGTTGTTTGTTAGCAGGTCTCTCTTTAAAAAAAGATCTTGATCTCAATGAGACTTCCTGCTTAAATAAAGGAAAAAAAAAATCAATTTATTAAAAAACAAAATCAATAGATAAAGTTACATTTTGTCCCAGGGCATTAATTATCATTGGAAACGTGAAAATGTTAAATAAATATGACACACACTGGCTTTGAAATTATTACCGTTCTAATTGCAGTTATTAGTTTCTATCAGTTTCTATCTGATATGATTCAGTTTAACATCCCATAAACCTTTTAGGTGCTGGAGTGTAATAGAGATAAAGTATTTAATAAAGAGAATGCCGCACACTGCTGCCAATGCTCCCATATATTTATTTATCGTAAAACGTTTTGATAGTCTTCATCAGGTCAGGGTCACCACCTATGATCAACTCATCATTTGAGTGACAAGTGACATCACAAACATTTGGTTTATCATGGCCAATATTGACATATTGAAATTGGATGCAAACAACATCAGGCGCAAGACTGCAGCCACGGGACGGGGACAGGCCAAGGTCCAAACATAAGAAATGGATGGACAGGTGTGAACTCCAGCTGTCCCCTAGACCAAACATGCCGCATCAGACAAACAGCCAGTTCCAGACAATATACTGCTGGATCAATTATGAGGTGCTGAGAACAATGGTAGGAAGCAATCTAAATTATACATTCTTAGAGCAGAATTTAGGCTTCCCTATTTGCTCAAGGACTATTGATAGTGTTATTGATAAAGTAATGAAGGAAACTAAAACAATTCTATTAACAAAATCTGTTTTGGATTCTGCAAATGTCCTGGGCTCCAGTATGCCATCCACATTACAGACTGTATTATGTGTTTTCATGAAGTGAATTCTTTTTTATAAACTATTAACTTTAAACTTGAACTTTAACTAACTTCCTACTTAAACTCTGGCACAAAGCGCAACAACATTTGTGCGTATTGAAATAAGAGAGGTCCCAAGCACTCTTTTGTTTTTACCTACAAATGTAAAATAAGAGTATACTAATGAATATATAAAGTTGCTTAACTTTTAGTTACGTAGTTTAGTTTAAGATGAAATCTGTGCATACGCATGGTTCTTGTGTGAGGCCCATTGTCTTTACCGACTTACTCCTATTCAGAGTCACGGGGGGCTGGAGCCTTTCCCAGTATGCATTGGGCAGAAGGCAGGGACAACACCCTGAATGGTCGCCAGTCCATCATAGGGCCATCACAGATAGAAAGACAAGCTGTTTGAACAAAGCTCACCAATTTTTCCCAGGCTGTTCATGGTTCCTAGTCCCACAGTCTGCCCTTTGATGGTCCAGCTCTGAAATAGCTGCTTGAACAGAGCTGACTCAGCCCCATCATTCACTGTCTCCACATACGTCGAGGGAGGATAGCCCTTGGCCTTTATGTATGCCTGCACAACAGACATGAATTAGTAATAGGTCAATATGGATGCCATTATTTTATTTCTTTAATTCTTGCAATCAGTAACATCATATGTCATGTGTAGTGAGCTTGTTTAGAATGAGTAAGTGGAAAAAACTATGGGAAACATGGATGCTGTTGACTTGCTAAGGCATATGATAATGTAGGGCTGGGCGATATTGACAAAATTCAATACCTTGATATTTTTCAGATATATCACAGTATCACGATATTGCAGATACATTACTTAAAGGTCCCATATTGTGGAAAACGGGATTTCCCTTGCCTCTTTGATTATAAAGGAGTTGGATGTGCTATCTAAACATTGTGAAAGTATCAAAACGCGTGGTCGCCAACTAAATCCACAGAATCCATATTAGAAAACCGAGCCTCTAAACGATCTGTTTGGACTTCCGCAACTTTGTGGCGTCACAACGGTACGCTCATTATCATTTTTGTAAGAAATAATAGGCTAACAAAGCAGTTGAGCGGTTGCCACTGTTTATTTACTGGAGAGTTTTCCCTACCTGTAGCTGCCGGGCTGTGGTGTCTCACATTTCACTCTTGAAACGGTTACCCAATCAGAACAGAGGATCGTTAATATTAATGAGCCTTAAAGACACAGCAACAAAAACAGCCTGTTCTTGGTAAGCCTCACAGAGATTGAGAGTGTTTTTGGTACATGACACCACACAAACAGCTTTTAATGGGCCTCAAGACATAAATTAAAACAATGGAAAGTGTAGAATATGGGACCTTTAACAATCATAAAGGCAATGAAATTGTGCTTCCTGATACTATATACTGTAGATGCTAAATATAAGGTTATACCAGCTTAATTTGGATGGTTAAGACTGGATACTTGATGGTTTAATCTCAAAGGAAAACCTTTGAGAGAACCAAAAAAAAAACAAAATGAAGGAAATGTATCTTTTATTTACTTGTTCCCACGGCACAGCCGAGGGCATCATGAGGCAAATTCAGGTCAGGCAGGCAGTCAGTCAGTCAGTCAGTCAAGCCAGTCAGTTAGTCATCTGCACATCATGTCATGTTGTCATTTGGCGATGCACAGACCAGGAGACCAGCAGCATTTTACTCAGTCCAACAGAGCCTCCCGGTGTGAAAACTAAAGTGAAACTCGCCTGTGTTAGTAACGGGATTTGTAAACAGTAACCCGATAACACGTCTTCTGCTGCCCTACAAACTTTAACGGTATGTAACGTTTTTACCTTTTGGTATTTAAGTAATGTTGGTGGAATTATTTAACTGATAACTGTGTCGCAGCGCTTCAGTGCATAGAATTGAATTTAATTGAATTAATTTGAATTTAATTAAATTGAATATACATGCCATGGATCTGTACAGGATCTGTGCTTGTTTCAAATGTACTTAAAGTTTTTTACTGCACTCTTCATACTTCTTTGTAAGAGCCATCTTAGAAAAGTACTTATGACTGAGTGATTGGGCTCTGGCTTAACTCCGGTGATTTGGATGTTGGATCTTGTTTTGAGGCTGCTACGGATCTTCTTTTAAGGCATTCTGTTCTTCAGATGTGTATAAAGGTTGGTGGTGTTACCACCTTTTGCTACCACGCACCGCTTGCAGAGTTTACAAGTCAACTCATTTTGGTCTATATGTCACTCTCTTTGAATACAAACCAAGACCATATGACCTATTTTGCATTTCTTTTTGGTGCTAAAACTTCCTCTTGATAAGTGTTTTGTTCAGCGTTAGCTTCTTCATCCATAGCAGATGATAAATAACGGGGTTTGTTTTGTAGCTACCTGACATTCTCTAGGTATGTGTGTCCGGTCAGGCCCAGTCACAGTTTATGCAATAATTTGTATTTCATTATTATAGATATAATTAGCTACAAATATATACCGGTATAACGGTATGGACGGTTACCGCCCAGCCCTATGATGATGATCTGAGATGGACGTGAACACAAAATGAGCCTGAGAAAAGTTTTTAAAAGGGTATTTTCAGTCAAGCGATATATAGCATAAAAAGCAATGTTGAATATGTAATTTTAGTCACGTCAAAGGACGAGGCTTACTTCTGCTTTATCCAGTGACTCAGAGCGCTCATTCTTTGAGGCCTTCTTTCCTTTCCAGATGAAAATTTTCATTCCACCTTGGTCCAAAAGATAGCAGTCCTGAAAAATCAATACGATGACATAATTGACTCAAATAAATAATGTTGATATTCTAAATAGAGTAATTAAAAGTGAACCTCTGTATTACATGTAGCTGCAATTTGTATTTCATGCTATATTCATACCACAGGAAAGGTTGCAAAGGGAACTGCACTGGGTTTGGTTCCAACTCAAGAGGAAAGGGACTATACAGCCAGGCTGAGGCAGGCCCAGCGTAAATCTGATACTTATCAGTACTTACCACTTATACAGGTAGTTATATAAATTTCCCCTTCCAGAAAAAAAAACATCAGTCAAACTGATCAATGAGGAGTCTTCCACCTTTAAAAGTAAAGCCCTCTTTACTGCTTCTGAGGACTAACCTCATGACTGAGGAGCTCCTGTTTCAGAGGCTTCACTGCCACTTCTTGAACCACTAGGTTCCCCTGGGCATCTGAGATACTACCATCAGAGAACACACAAAGTTAGACAAGATTTAACAAGAACTGTTAAGTCATGTTTGGGATCACACATTTCTGAGTTAGTTGACTGAGGTATAGTTTTAACTGTTAATCAGGAAAGAGAAAGATAACTAGACTAGAGACTTTATAGTAGCACAACTTATTTTTTATTTAACTAATAAGTGAAGAACCCAGAAGTGACAGGCACTAACTGGAAGAGTTTGACACTAGTCTTCAGCTTGTTGTCCACCACGTCGTCAGGGATGATAGAATCTCTGATATCCTGTCTATCTCCGAGATGCTGTTTCATCAGTTTCATGGCCTCTTCCGATGACTTCTCATTGTCACCCTCCACCACAGTAACCTGTGCCCTCCCACCCCTCTCTCTGTCACGGATGTCCTTGGCCAGGGCCATACCCTAAAGAGAAAACCAACAGAATAAATATAACCATTAGCCATTAGAGTCCAAACTGTAAAATTTAACCCAGATCTTGGGCAACTTACAGTTTTTAACAATTGTTTTGGCCCAATTTTCACAACAGTTACAATGGGCAAAACTCTTAATGCAAACAGCCAAACTGAGTTGCCTAAATCTTAAGACACTGAGTTGCCAAAATCTTAACTAAAGACCCCAAATGCTCTGCTTCGATACGAAGTGCACAACTCTAAATCACAAGTTCACTTCTCGGAATACACCCACCTCGTAGTAGTGGTAGAATGTTCCAATGCGTATAACTAGACGTACAGTTCACAAAAACAATTCAACATTCATTGTCAATCATGTCTCATTACTTTGTGTGATAGTGCCCTGGGGTGGCTTTCCTGATAATCATGTATCTTGAAAATTCACAACATACTTCAACCACTAGTAAGAAATGTACTGAAATTTCCATTTGCGTTTCTTAAAGGATATATATACGTATATGATGACAAATTTTCAAGAACTACTACGAAGACATACTTCCCAAGATTTCCATCACCATAAGGCATCACAGCTTGATTAAAGGAATCATCAATTTCCTGAGCTGAAAGCATCAAGTCAATTGAAGAATGATCAATTTTAACTCAGATATAGATTATAGTCTACAACAATGCACTTTATCTTGCAGCATGTAGATTCTGAATGTACATATAGTACGTCTATCTTTGTAATGCTGCCATTTCAGTAGAGCAGACTGGCAGGCTGGCTTGTGGATGTAGGCTGGTGTGTAATATAGACCCAGCTGACTAGGTCAATAGTTTTCCTTTGTTGAAGGAAAATATTTACAAAATTTCCAAAACCTTTTGTGTTGTAAGCCAATTGCTTGGGATATGCTTAGAACAGCGCCAAATAGAGTTGAGACGTGAAGACATGGGCATGACTATTTATCGGTTCCGGAGGTAAAAAAAACATTAATTTTCACATACATATTTTCATGTCACACACCATTCAAAGTGTTCCAAACGTTGAATGCCTGAACTGCTACACAATGTCCCATTAGTTCAAACGAATAGCAGCTGTCTCAAAAAAACCTACAATACATGGAAAAAAAGGCTAAGGCTCTCAGAGAGAATCAAAGTCCCCCTCCGTCGTCTTGTCATGTGGGAGAGACAAAGTATATCTAGAGCTAGTCATACAAGATAGACCTAACGTTACAACCATGGACTGTAAAGGGTTACAACGTTAAGACAAGAAGAACATGGTCCAGTATTTTGTACCCGGCTGCAACTATTGGTCAGGAGTGCACAACTGCACTTCTTTCTACCGCTTTCCATCATCTCAGTCGGCGAAGCAGCGGTGGACCCAACTCATTGGGTAAGTTTAATCAATGACTTATCAAAGCAGGTATCATCTCGCTGGAGCACGTGCACTACACAGCTGTCATCTCTATAGCAACATGACGCTATAAGATTTACATTCGGCAAAAAAACATGAATACTAATGCTACAATTCTATGTGCTTGACACTGAAGTAAATGGCTGCATATCTTACAAACAGACGAAACAGAAACGCATCCGGTGTAATTAAGCCGTTAATGTAGACTGCAGCATACACTCAAATTTGGTGTAGCCTAGTAATAAATACATTGGTGAAAGAGTGGTAGCATTATTAATTCATTTTCACAATAAGGGTTGGGGCAAAAAGGAAATACCTCGATTGCTTTTGATGTTGTAGAGCGCAGCCTATTTATATTAATAGTTAGGTAAGACAGCAGCCTCTGTCTGCTGTAGGATTTTGCCTTCACAGCACCTGAAAAGAGGAAATCTCATGACTAGTGCCAGCATGTTGTGAATTAACAACACATTTCACATACTACTTGAGTTGCGAGTACTTTTGGGAAAGCCTTGTGAAATTAACTAATGTCTTGAAGAATGACTTAAAGATATACTTAGCGCTACCACATGCTTCGGGAAAGCCACCCCAGGTTAGTAGCACTGCAACATAATTACTTCACCACTTAAAGAAGACTTTTAAAATATGTACTGTTTTGGTGTTTGGAGTCTTCCATAAAAACAAGCTTTATAGTACAAGCTTTACAATGCAGAACAGAGAATGTGCAGTAAAATGATGCGATAAGTTACAATCACTGAATGTCCTTCATCTCATTGCATAAATTGTGTTTTGGACACATGCAGTCTTACTTTTTGTGTCTTTCTTGAATCATGATGGACACCACTGCATTAATTTTGGCAGTATGTACTGTGTGGTGTAGTGGTGGCAGGTATTGATGGTGTCTGATATCAATATAATTTAGAGTTAGCTTCAATGAGAATTAAGAACGGGGCACCAGATAACAGACAGCATCAACAGGTCTCATCTGAAGGAGTGAATTCTCGGCATGTTTGAATTTAAACACACACAATAAGCACAGGAGGTGACTTTATGCAAAATAATATATTTATTACTAAACTAAAGCACACTCAATAATCAGGTACATATAAGTGAATATGGTACAGTATATACAAGAGGTATACCTATGAATTGTGATGAATCAATGGCAATAGGAATAGATGATCATGTGAATATGCAATACTGATAATTAAACCAACATTTCAGTAGACACAATCATGGAAGATGAGCAATGGAAGACATGAGTCAGCAACAATAGCAATAAAGGGGCAACAATATAACTATCTGGAAAACTAACTTAAATTAATCATTGAATAACTGAATAGTTACTATATAACTACAGGGCGCCCCCCTGCCCTGCATCCACCCCCTACCCTGCCCCCACGCCGCCGCAGGGTCCCCAAGGCTCCTCCTGCGGGCACCCCGGCCCCCACACCCATTCTGCGGAGCCGTTGTGGCCGGGTCATCCGTCCCCCTCCACGTTGACTTGCTCTGTTATGTTGAATTCTGGGGGGGCGTATGTGGCGGACTCTATAGACATTATTCACCATAATCTGTGGTTTGGGTATGTTTAACACACGCAGTTATATTGTGTGCTTCTCAGGGTTAAAAAATAAATGACACACAAGTTGGTGTAGTCAACAAGAGAAGTTATCCGTCTCTGCATTCCTGCCACTTCTACAATGTGGTCTTTTTACAAGAGACTCATCTGTCTCAATATGAGTCTAATAAGCTGTGTAGGGACTGGGTGGGGCAGGTGTTCTTCAGTGCTGGTTCTAGTCAAAGCAAAGGGGTTGCTATTTTAATCAGCAAACATGTGCAATTTAAATGTCTTAAGGAAATATCTGATGGAGAGGGTAGGATTATCATTGTGTTGGCAGAAATTCAGGGATACTGGCTAATATTTACGCTCCAAATGGTGATAACCCCGCCTTCTTTGTAGACCTTGAGAGTAAATTACTTGAGAGTGGGGACTTCCCCATTATTCTGGGTGGAGATTTTAATATCACTCTGGACCAGACTTTAGATCGGAGTAGCTCTCGATGTAGTAAACCAACTAACTCAGTTCTCACAGTGAAGGGTTTATGTACTTCTTTGGGGCTTACAGATGTTTGGAGGATGTTGAATTCTACAGGCAGGGACTACACCTTCTACTCTAATGCTCACAAGGTCTACTCAAGAATTGACCTATTTCTTATTTCCAGTTCTCTATTTCCTGCTGTCTTATCCTGTTCAATTGGGAACATTCTGATCTCTGACCATGCTAATGTTGCGTTGGACTTATTACCTTATTGTGAAACAATTAGATCACCTAGATGGAGATTCAACTCCTCTCTCCTACAGGACCCTGCTTTCAAAGAAGAACTTAGGGCACAAATTAAAAATTACATGGGAATCAATGTGCCCACGGCACCCTCTGCTGGTATTGCCTGGGAGGCAATGAAGGGTTATCTTAGGGGCTATATCATTCAATATGCGTCATACAGGAAAAAGCTAAATACCTTGCAGCTCACCCGACTAGAGAAGAAGATAGAAATAGCGGAGACTAATCTGAAGCAGAATATGTCTCCTTCTAACTTGAGGGAGTTAACGGAACTCAAATATGAGTATAACTGTATACTCTCCAAAAAGGTGGAGTTTCTCTTGTTTCGGGCGAGACAAACTTACTTTGAATCTGGGGATAAGGCAGGGAAATTTTTAGCTAGATATATTAAGCAGAAGCAATCTAGCTCAGCAATTCCTGCAATATGGTTTCAGGGAGGGAATCTTCTGACCAATCCAAAGGATATTAATGATACATTCAGGCGGTTTTACATGGACCTTTATACATCAGAATGCTCCGCAACTGATGAAGATATAACCTCTTTTCTTGATGATTTGAACCTTCCCGGGCTAAATGAAGAACAGCAAGAGTATCTTGACAGTCCACTTACAGAGGCAGAGCTATATAACGTAATAAAGGCATTACCTTCTGGTAAATCACCTGGCCAGGATGGTTTTACAGCAGAGTTCTTTAAATGCTACGTGACTGAACTTATGCCCTTAATGATGCAGATGTTCAGGGAAGCTTTTAGAGAACGAAAACTGCCTCCTTCTTTATCACAAGCCATTATTACCCTTATTCTTAAGAAGGATAAGGAACCATGTGACTGTAAAAGCTTCAGACCAATCAGCTTGATTTCAACAGATTGTAAAATTTTATCGAAGCTACTGGCCAATAGAATTGACAAAGTGATCACATCTCTTATTCATCCTGATCAGGTGGGATTTATTAGTAAAAGACACTCATCTGATAACATAAGGTGGCTACTTGATATAATGTGGTCAGTCCAGGATTTAAATTCTCCAATTGCGGCTATTTCACTAGATGCGGAAAAAGCGTTCGATCGTGTGGAATGGAGATACCTGTTCCACACTCTTAGAGCCTTTGGGTTTGGTCAGACGTTTATGAAATGGATAGAGGTTCTGTATAATCAACCAGAGGCAGCGGTGCAGACAAACGGAATCATGTCTCCCTATTTCACATTGGGCAGAGGCACTAGACAAGGCTCAGGTCTTTCTCCTGCACTCTTCTGTCTAGCACTGGTACCGCTAGCAGCTGCAATACGCCAAAGTGACGCCTTCCCCGGGGGTCAGAATAGGGAATACAGTTCACAAGCTTATGTTGTATGTGGATAATATTTTGCTGATGGTATCTGAACAGGTGAGGTCCATCCCAGTTTTGCTTAACTCTATTGACTCGTTCTCAAAGCTCTCTGGATATAGAGTGAACTGGTCAAAATCTGAAGCACTCCCACTGTCTTCCTACTGCCCCAGATCCTTCTTCCAGGCAGGGTCATTTCAATGGCCTCAAGAGGGTATGAGGTACCTAGGCATTTTATTTCCTCATCAATTGAGTGAAATTGTGGAAAAAAACTTTGAGCCCCTGCTGAGGAAAATTTCATCTCATGTAGAAAGATGGTCCTCACTCTTCTTATCCTTATGGGGCAAAGTGAACATATTGAAGATGAACTGCATACCTAGGATAAACTGCATACCTAGGATAAACTATCTCCTTCAATCCCTACCTATTAACATACCTAGAAGGTTTTTCAAACATTTTGATAGAATATGTAACAATTTCTTGTGGAACGGGAAACGTCCCCGGATGCGCTTGGAAAGGCTCCAACTTCCAGTTGATAGGGGGGGACTAGGGCTGCCTAAGCTGCTATTTTATCATTATGCCTTTAGTACAAGACATTTAGCTCAGTGGGCATTACCCCCAGAGAGGGCTCCCCCATGGTATGAGATGGAGCAGGTGATAGGCTCTCCTCTCCCTCTGTTGAATTGCTTGTCTACCAAATTGTCTCCCCGGTGTCGATCCCATCCTATCATATCCCATCTGCAGGATACGTGGAGGATAATATGTCAGACGTTTAATCTAAATCCTTATCTTAACTCAGAGTCAAGTATATGGTTGAATCCCAAATTACTAATAGGCAAAGCCCCTTTCTTATGGAAAGAGTGGGTGGATAAAGGCATTCTTACACTTGGAGATCTATACGAAGAAAACACCCTCAAAACATTTAATAAGCTAGTCCTAGATTTTGACCTTCCCAGATCTAAGTTCTGGCAATATTTACAACTAAAGCACTTACTAACACACTTTGGCTCGCCCAGAAATATCCCTCAAAATTCCGATATTCTCACTGGTGTCACTATGGTATATGGAACAGGCCACGAGGCTTCATTTTATTATTCAATGATCTTTGATCAGGCCACTACAGTATCTAATGCTCTAAAGATAGCCTGGGAACGGGACCTGGGCTTTTCATTAAGTGTACAGGAATGGGAGGGGATTTGTGGAAACTCCAATTCAATCCAATTCAAAATTCTCAACCGATTTTACTGGACACCTTCTCGTCTTCACAGACTAGGTCTTAAGGACTCAGCGGAGTGCTGGAGTCAGGCCCCAGACTCAGAGGGCACTTTATTTCATGCCCTATGGGAGTGCCCAGTGATCCAAGACTTTTGGAGGCGGGTCCACGAACGTATTACAGAAATTTCTGGGGACAATTTTGGTTTCGAACCAAGGCTGTATGTACTGGGTGATCCTCTACAAGTTGCCCATTGTAGTGTGTCCGATTGGATTTTGACTTGCATCATGGTGGGTAGACAGGTTTTAATGAGGAGGTGGAAGACACCAGGGAGCCCATCCTTTCAGGACTGGTCTACTGAAATCGGCAAAGTAGCCTCTTATGAGCAAATGTCTTATAGAAGCACTGATAGGCAGGACAAATATATCGAAAAATGGGGAAAATATATTGTATATCTAAGTTCGGGTAACGGGGATTGACCCCTGTTTGGAGTGGTAGCACAATAGGCCTATATGTTACTTGGAATGTATCACTTGGAAAACCTGGCATACTACTATTAATAGAGGACCCATTTTGGCGTTTTTTTTATTTTTTTTTATTTGTTATTTATTCTTTTAAATAAATTTAAGATAAATTTAAGTTAATTAGTTAATAAAATGTTCTTTTCTTGGTCTTTTGTAAAGAGTTTTTTGATGTTTGTTATTCATGTTCTTGTCTGTACTGTGTTAAAAATCTGAAAACTTGAATAAAATATAAATCATAAAGGCTGAGACAGGATGAACAGGGCCTTTCCAGATGTGAGATGACAATGATTAGGGTGACCACATTTTCAAACCCCCAAACCGGGACCCTTAAGTGTACCGCACGTTGCATGCACCATAGGCGTTTTCATCAGGATGGGGAACAATTATTTCAGCGCTTAGCACACCCAGTGACTGCACCTTTCAACACCATGGACAGCGCCTCAGCAAACGAAAAATGATGTTTTGTCTCCAAAAATCCACCATGTCGGCATTTCCACCGTGCGCGACCAAAAATGTAGGCCCTACTCTTGCAGTGTGTGTAGAACGCAGCATTTTCGTTGCTGGCTACTTCACGAAGAAAAGAGTAAGCCTTCTGGAGGTCTTTAGAAAAGACTGACTTTCTCTTCGGCATGACAGCTAACCGTTAGCGTACTGACAGATTCTGTCAGACAGAGCCACAAGCATCATAGGCTAGCAATAGCCTTGACAACGACACATTGATTGATTGACACACATACAGACAAATCAGTGTTGAATTCAGACGCGTGGTGCATTGTTTATGTTTTTTGATTGGGTTAGGTAATAATGAGCGAAACAGAACATGATAAACGTCTACGTAAGCGCTGAAAACAAGTATAATACTATTATTATTATTTTAATTGTGGTGAAAACCGGGACAATTTGGTAGTGAATGTTGAAAACCGGGACATTTTAGTGTTTTACAGATATTTGTCGGGACTCGGGACACCCATCTTGAAACCAGGACAATCCCGGACAAACCGGGACGTCTGGTCACCGTAACAATGATGGTGTGGGCGCAGTTACTACAGTGGGACACAGAGCCTGGAGAGGTCCTTTGATCTATGTTGGCAAACCCACAATAATGAGGTGACTTTGTCATCATAGAATTTATAATCATTGCATATCCTCAATTCAAGGAATCGTGACTATGTCCTTCTAAAGCGCTGCACTGCCTCCATGTGGGGCACAATCACATGTCAAAACACAACTTCATGACAACCTGCTGCTAGCTGGGCTGCACCTAGCTAGCATAGTTTCCCCTTGGTCATAGCTAGCAGTAATGGCTAAGATAGACTTGAGCGGCTTCTGCAGGCTATGTAAGATGACCTTGAGAAGACAGCCGCATCCAAACATATTGGTGTACTGCCAGTTGGCATAATTTTCTCCACTTCTCTTAGGGACGTAAAGTGAGAGATTTTACAAAGTCAGTGTGGGGGTGACAAATACTCACTAGGGTTGAAATTATTGTTGAAATGGCAGCCAATTATCATACTTGAGCTGTTCTGGCTCAAATATTGTATCTTGTATCACAGCTGGCTAACCAGAGTAGTCAGAAATCTAGATTTAAAAATTATCACTACAACTGAGGTTGAAAACCTCTTGTTGATTATTATTTGGATAATTGAAATATTAGGAAATGAATACTGCATACCATTGCTGTTGGGTGAAAACCCATCTCCAAAATGTCAACTTTTCAGGGAGCCTGATTTTCTGAAATTTTGTGAAATGAGCATGATGTCTTAAAAGGAAATACTTGCTCCGTGCAAAGTTTGAATTCTTAGCTAAAGTTTTTCTTATTTACCCACGACCAAAGCCCCTACCATTAACCAAATCGTTTTAGTTGTCTAAACCTAACCCTAACCTTGACCAAAGTTGTTTACTTACCTAAACTTAACCATTAGCTAACCTTTTCATGTGACAGGTGTAAATGGCATGTCCAATTTGTGGCATTGTCACATAATCCAATTTGTGGTATTGTCACATAATCCAATTTGTGGTGGAGAAATGTAACATTATTCATGTCCACAACACATAGGGGCTCATTCATAAAAATTACCAGCAGGTTTAGCGTGACGTTATGGCAGATACCATCATGGTAGGGTGTTTCCTCATTCATAAACGTGAAATATCGGGATGTTATTAGCATTACCGTTTTCCCCGTTCTTCCACCCCTTTTGATAATTTACGTATTGGGAAAGCGATTCATAAAAGCACACCACGCCACAAAAAATACTACCTGTTCTAGTCAGACGGTATATTGTAGAAATGAATGTTAACTAATGAAAATGAATGTAAATTATTTAAAAATCAATAGATAGTCACATTGTGTCCTAGGAGATTAATTATCATTGGAAACGTGAAAATGTTTAATAAATATGACTTGTACACTTATTAATCACCACTCTGATTGTGGTTGTAATCGTCAGTTTCCATCTGATTTGATTCAGTTTATCATGACAAAAAAGAGAAGACCATATGCACGTCCCGTAAACTTTTTAGCAGCTGCTGGAGTGAAGTAGAACACTATTCTGTTACCGCATAGTTTTATGAATTAGCCTCATAATCTGCTAGACTATGTTGTTTCAGGAGCTAAGAAAAGCAGCCTTGTTTTAAGCTTTACTGCCATGAATTTTTCAGTTTATACAATGGGGTTTGAAAAGGTTTTATGCACCTAAGGATGGTAGAATTTTCTCAACCCATCGAAGACCATCCTTTAACTGAAGTGAAAACATGAAAATCAGAAAGATTTTCAAAGAACAGCACAGGTATGTTTTTAGTAGTTTTTTAAAAACACTTTCTGTCAGCTTATGATGCATATATCTCGTCATAGGCAATAGTATATGATCAATAAACAACTTTAGGTTACTTGCGTATCTGAGTAGCATGAGTGAGATGTCTCACTATGGGATACGCCCCTGCGCGTATCTTCAGAAGCCACCACTATACCAGCCCTGAGTGGCTGGCAGTCATTATGCGTGTGTCAGGACCCTCCTCCTATATATATGGTAGACGCTGTGTCACTCGTCATTCAAGCACACCTATTCTCGCTTCATCCCAGTAGCAAGACGGGCGGTCTGGTGAGACTCCCTAAAGTTCTCTTTCATAGCATTCGCTTCGATGTGTCACTATGGGATATGGAGACTCCCGTATTGCCAGACAAGCTTATCTCAAAGACTGAATCACCTCGCCTGCTCCACCTCAGAGCCAACACTCAGAACAGCATGAGCAATAGTCGGGGCAGTAACATCCAACTGTTGAGAGGCCACCCAATGCTGGAAATCTCTCATATGCAGCCTGCCGAGTCTCACTACGAGCAGAGGTGAAGCCATCAAACCCAACAGTCTCAGGCATAATGTGAAGGAGTCCGTCCTCCACATGCCGAAGTGCACGTTCCGCCGACAGACAGGCCGAGAAGCGCACAGAGTCCAGAGACAGCCCCAGAAAAGCAACAGTTTGCGGGAGTCAATGGACTCTTTTCCCTGTTCACTGAGCAGGCGGATCCCCTGCTTCGTGATCGGAGTTAAAGCCGCCTCAGTATACTTCACAAACACCCTCGGGCTGAGAGACAGCCCAAACGGCAACACCAGGTACACGTATGCCACACCCTGAAACGCAAATCTCAGATATTTCCTGTGTGGAGGATATATTGGGATACGAATTTACGCGTCTTTCAGGTCGACTTAAGTGAACCTGTCGCCCGGACGTACCAAACGTAGCAGAGATGCATGTGTGAGCATACAAAACTTGAAACTTCTGAGATGCCTGTTCAAGGCGCGCAGGTCGAGTATAGGTCGAATCCCATGCCCCCCCTTTTTCGGCACCAGGAAGTACCTAGAGTAAAAGCTGCTGTTGCTCTGCTCGAGTGACACTTTCATTATCGCCCCTTTTTCCAACAGCGAGGAGATTTCCTCCTGTAGGATGCGGGCAGACTCCCCCTCTGCCCGGGAATAAACCACAGCCTTAAACGGAGGTCCGTGGCAAAGTATCAGTTCAGTATCCACTCTGACACTGTGCAAGCTGCCCAACTCTTTCCCCTTAAAGACAGGGGAGAGACGAGCTGAGGCACGCGCAGTGGCATAGCGCTACACTCCAGCGGCCGAAGACCATCGGTGCAACCAGGCGCTAATGTGCATGCGCAACCTGTCGTGCTGGGACAGTGTTTCTGGGCCATTTCACCCCCAAGGGAGTGGAAGCTCCTCCCTGTGGTATTATAGGGGGGGAACACACTCTGTTCTTTGTTTTAAAATATTTAAATGTGCCCTCGGCTGAAAGCCTAGATCCATCAGTGTATATTTATTTCCTTTATGGAAAGAGTGTGAGTGTGAGTGCTTATGAGACAAGTGGGGGGCAGGGGGTGGCCTGCCACCGAAGCGATGTCTCGTCTCCTCTTGGCCGGAACGTGGCACCGCACCTTGGGAGCCGCACGTCAGAGAGAAAGGACCTGAGAGGAAGCACCTGGGGGTTCCACCAGGGACACACAGGAGAACAGAGGGAGGGAAGCCAGGGAACAGGGAACATCTGGCCGGCCCTCCAGCGGCGGGGTAGACCACTAACATGTCTTATTTTTCCCCCTGGCCTGCTCACTGGTAGATGGACCCGGCCGGCTAGCCTGTGCAGCAATGGGTCAGAAGGCGTTCTTGTACCAGGCACTCTTTGTCACAGGAGGTCTGGGAAAACTGAGTTCAACACGCTGAGGGGGCAGTCACTGACATGTTGAGTCAGTGACACGAAAGAGCAGTCATCGTCATCGTCATCGGATACGAGAAACTCCTCTCCCACGGACCCTTACTCCTCCTCAAATTCCAGCAGGAGAGGGGGCTCAGCCAGCGGGTCAGAGACATCCAATGCTGAACCCCAGCGTTGGCTAGCTGGTTTTGGGGTCTCCTCATCACTCAGACCGGGTTGGTATTCCCTGGTTGTGACAGCGAGGAGAGGATTGCACTCCGAGAGGCTAGCTTGGCGAGCTAGCCGACGCCGGAGGCTCTTCATTGTAAACTGGGTGCAGTGTCCGCATGAGCTGAGTGTGTTCCAGACTGAGGCAAGCGGAGCAGACCTGGTGTGTGTCTTTGCTCAATATCTTGTTCCCACACTTGCAGAGACGAGCAGCGGTTTTCTCTTCCCCCATGGTGTGGGGCAGCTTTGCAGCTGTCGCCATTTAGCTGCTAAACCACTGTTTAGAGTGCTAAATGGTGGCTAATACCTGGAGTGATAACAGCCAAAGCTAACCCAGGTGGAGCGGGACGGTGAGGTAGCCTGTCAAGCGAGCCACCGGAGTTAGCTGTGTGAAAAGCCTGGAGGAGCTAACCACAGCGAACAACCCCACTGTTTAGAGACGAATGCAATCTCTCTCAGCGTCTTACCTATGGAGAAGCCAAGACCAAGCCCGAAGCAGCAGCAGAAAACTAGCGCTCGGTGATGGAGTGTTGCGCTCCGTCTGTGAACAGTTACGCTAGTTAGCCATAGCAACAGGAAAGAGACAAGCTTCTGAAGTGAAGTGAGACATCGAACCGAATGCTATGAAAGAGAACAAATCAAACGCTTCCTTGCCTAGAATTCAATTTAGTCCCTCTCAACCTCCCTTATAATTACTCTTGTCCAATGGAAACGGATCATCGCTTGTGCGACTTTGAGGGTGGGGCATTTTTTCTTTCACAACAATAATCGATACTATGTGGTATTCATGCAGTACATCTAACTTACTTTGCACTATTACTAATATATTTTGTTATGACATGCAACATTTAAAGAAAAATATACTGTCAAAACGGCATATACGCAAAACGGCCCAACTTCCGACCTAGCGGGCCTCAAGTCAACATTCTGATTGAATCCAGCACGTAACCAGATGCCTGGGACCAGAGGCTAACATTGCCATGCATATTTAATAATATTGTTGAAATTCTGTTTTGTTTAATAACCCTAGATTGAGCTGTGCTCTTAAAAACAGTACTCCAAACTATAAAATTTTGTTTAATATCATATCGAGGGCTTGGAGCCAAAGGGGCGTAAGTGCGTTATAGTAGGTTTTACAAGAGAGCCAAAACAAATTTTGATCAAACTTGGATCAGCTGCCGTTACCACATACTGAGCACAATATTTAAACTTTTTGTGTTATCAGATTGAGCATTACTATAAAAACAATACTGCTACAGTTTAAGTTGAATTATATTTAACTTTTTTAAAAATGACAAAAGAGTGAAATACGCATTTTTGGCACAAACATTGTCCCAATACAGCCATGCAGAATATGGGCGTATGTAAGTAAACAATTGTAAAACACATTCATTTGAATACAAATCTAGCAATTACACTTCAATCAACACTGAAATATAAAACAAGATCAGAATGAATATCTTTATCTTGAAGTAATGCTCAGCAACTTTCACCAAGGCCTTTGAAACTGTAGGCTACATGGAACATATCAAATTGATTACCTCCGCCAAGGAGGTTATGCTTTCAGTGCCGTTTGTTTGTCTGTTTGTTTGTCTGTTAGCAGGATTACGGAAAAACTACTGGCCCGATTTTCATGAAACTTCGTGGAAGGGTGTAGCATGGGCCAAGGAAGAACCCATTAAATTTTGGAGCGGATCTGGATCCGACTCACGAACAAGCAATAATAGCACGAACCTTGGCGGAGGTCTGCGCTCTCCGAGTGCCCTTCTAGTTGATACATGTTTTCTGTTAAAAACTTTTAATAAACCTTTTTAATAAACCTCTATAGACATAAGAAACTACTTTTGATTCTAAACTACTACTTTTTTTTTCTTTTGCTAGTATAATACATTTTTGTAGGTCCTTCATCACTTATTGATGTGTCCTGGGACACATTCAAAGACCTGTGAAACATGTCATAACACTGAGGGATAACTTCAGCTACCAGCAGTCTTACTACCAGAGCTCATCTTGACCAGTTCACACTCCTAACATTATAAAATAAAATTTTGAATCTATAGGCCTAAGTATTTCATGGGAATATTAACATATTTACATTCATCTAATATTGACCTAGAATATTAATTAGGATATGAATAGGATACTAAAAACTAGGATGCTGTCGGGGGCCGACAGCAAGGGTATATCCCCGAAATTCCCCAATCCTCGAAGGCCCCATTAAGTCAAATGTAATAAAAAGCCATTCAATAATCACACAATGAGACTCCAGGGTTAATCTTCCCAATTATATTGGTTGTATGTCCCAACTATTTTTATTTTGCCAAATAATACAATTTTTCCTTCTGGGCTAATCTAAACTTAATTATATTATTATTACTCCTAAACACTCCAAAATGAATGGATATAATCCTCTAGGGATTGTCTCCCCAATAATAAAGGGTATGTACCTTAACTATTTTTTTAACACTCAATAATAAACTTAACTAATTAAATATAGCTGCTAGCGGCGATGGCTGGGTTCATGCCAGTACAGCAGCCAGAGCTGAAACGTGGAAGTTTGCATTAAGATTAGTCAGTTTTGTCATATTAGGCTGTTGAGCCATCAGGCCCCAAGCTATCAAGTTCTGATACTGAAGAATGTAATAGCAAGTTAAAAGGTGTCAATATCCAACTTTGTATTGGCTTTACTGTGTTTAGCGATTGGTGAAATTCTGTTTGAGTTATAAGCCAAAATGTCATAGGCCACGCCCACTTTCACTAATGACGACCAAACTTCAGATTTTGACTAGGACATGGTCCTAGAGCATGTGTACCAAATTTTGTGCAATTTCACCAATTGGATTAGGAGATACAGTTTTCTGGCCTTTGTGGCACCCCCTATTGGTAAATATTTGAATGGCTTTGCACACATATTCATTCATTATATGTGAACATGTTGTCCAAGTTTCATGATGATTGGACCATCTATCACGAAGTTATTATTATTAACAATTTAGCTTATAGGCCATGCCTCCTTCACAACTTTAAGAGTTAATATCTTCAAAACTACAGTAGATATCAACAATCTATGAACAAAATTTAAAGAGCGTAGGGCCATAGATGCTACTGACCGATTTTGGTGGTAATCGGTCAAACGGTGTAGGAGGAGATGTTAAAAATGTGTTTTTCAAATAATTCAAAATATCTCAAAAATTTTCCAGCCAAACCTTCAGGGTCCATATGGCAAATTCGTAGAGTACAGTTAGGTGGACATACAGTTTCATGTAAATTGGACAAACGGTGTGGGAGATACAGCCCTTTACACAACTTTTTATTTTTGACCTCTAATTATAGTGCCACCACAGGAGGTCATATTTCTTGTGGGTCTAATTGAAGCCATACTAGACCATGGTGCAAAGTTTCATGGCTCTAGCATGTACCATCTCACGGGAAATTGAGCCCAAAGAGAAAAACAATAATAATAACAAAAAAAGTACCAGTACAAAAAATAATTAATTAATGTATTAATAATAATCACAGAAAGTGCAAATTTCACACAAATCTCCATAATTCCCTGAACAATTCTCTTGACAAATTTCAATACAATGTAATGCACCATTGGTGAAATATGGGTCCAAATAGCATGGAGATTAATTTAATCAGTTAATTAATAATAGTTATAATAATCATAAACACATCAAAATCAATACAGTTCTTCCTGAGGAGCCAACTCATCAGCACAGATACATACTTGACCTTGTCATTTCCATGGGTACTGATATCAGAGTAAGTGCTGTCAACGATGTTGCACTGTCGGACCATTAGTGTGTTTTCTTCAGTGTAGTCAGCTGCTTGGAAGAAATCAACCACTGGATGGCAGCAAACTTCCTTCAGCTGAACAGGGAGAAAACTGAGATTTTGGTTGTGGGTGCTAAAGCCCAGAGACAGCTAGTCTGCGAGTACCTGGAGTCCACATCACTAAAAACAAGTGACCAGATTAAAAACCTAGGAGTAACCATGGATGGCGAACTCAGCTTTAAGGATCATATCAACATCATATTTGTCATGAGCAGGCTGGATTATTGCAATTCTCTGTTTATCGGTCTTTTAAACAAAACAATCCATAGATTACAATTTATCCAGAACTCAGCTGCACGAGTTCTTACCAGGACAAAAAGATCAGACCATATAACTCCAGTCCTCCGGAACCTTCACTGGCTACCTGTTGTTTTCAGAATACAATTCAAAATCCTTCTGTTGGTTTACAAAGCACTTGCTGGTCTGGCTCCACAGTACATCTCAGACATGCTGTCAGTTTATAACTCCAGCAGATCTCTCCGGTCACAAGGTGGAAATCTCCTCCATGTGCCTAGAGCACTTTCAAAGTCTGGTGAGATGGCATTCAGTATTTATGTACCTAAAGAATGGAACAGTTTGCCTACTGATCTTAGACTTGCTCCAACACTGTGTTCTTTCAAAACCAAACTAAAGACCTTCCTTTTCACTCGAGCATTTTCTTAAATGAACACACTGTATTTGTACATTATGTTTGTTTGTATGTGTGGATGTATATGTGTTTTTATGTGTATGTATGCATGGATGTTTCTGTTTATTTGCACATTTTTGCTGTTTTATTCTGTTTTTATGTAAAGCACATTGAACTGCTTTTGTATGAGATGGTGCTATACAAATAAATTTGAATTGAATTGAATTGAATTCCTCTAGGGGTCATCTAATGTCCATACCAAATTTGAAAAGATTCTTGTTCAAGTTATCACGTTCACACAAAGGATCTCTGGCGGACGCGGCGGACGCGGCGGACGCGGCGGACGCGGCAGCGGGTGGGGTGAATCCATAATATCCCCGAAACTCATTTTGGGGATATAATGATGTGATCATGCTACCATGCTAGCATTACTTACATTAGCATACATTTTGAGTTGACCTAAGTGCTGTTAGAATCCTCTACCCACAATGCTTGTTCAGTGTCAAAAGTGGGGTTTTGCTTGGTGTCCAAAGGGTGTAAGTGCAGTTACGCCCTTTTGGCAGCAAACAAAACCCTACTTTTACTGTTATGGCTTTCAGTTTTTTTTTAATTAAAACTTATGGGTCATGATTTCAGTTGTGTCCTTTTGGCACTGAAAAGATCTCACTGAGACCTTTCAATTGATATGCTTTTCTGTCGAATACCTGTTCATCGTCATATGATGCTTTGAAGCCAGTCTGGGAGCATGATCTGGAGGTCACATTCAGTAGGAATGATTGGTCAATAATTTGAATTTCACCAATCGCTATGAAACTTGGCAATCATGTGCCAACCTGTAAGTGGAACATGCACACCAATTTCCATACAGATCTGACCAGATTTTGCCCAACAACAGCATTTTGAGTGTACAGCTAGACACAGTAAAGCCAATACGAAGTTGGATATTGACACCTTCTAACTTGCTATTACATTCTTCAGTATCAGAATTTGATAGCTTGGGGCCTGATGGCTCAACAGCCTAATATGACAAAAGTGACAGTAATCTTAATGCAAACTTCCACGTTTCAGCTCTGGCTGCTGTACTGGCATGAACCCAGCCATCGCCGCTAGCGGCTATATTTAATTTGTTAAGTTTATTCTTGAGTGTTAACAAAAATAGTTAAGGTACATACCATGTATTATTGGGGAGACCATCCCTAGAGGATTATATCCATTCATTTTGGAGTGTTTAGGAGTAATAATAATATAATTAACGGGTTCACTTTATTAATTTGTGATATAAAAATAGTTACGGTATGCAGGCTTTATTATTATTAAGATTAGCCCAGAAGGAAAAACATTATTATTTGGCGAAATAAAAATAGTTGGGACATACAACCAAGATAATTGGGAAGATTAACCCTAGAGTCTTAATGTGTGATTATTGAATGGCTTTTTATTACATTTGACTTAATGGGGCCTTCGAGGATTGGAGAATTTCGGGGATATACCCTTGCTGTCGGCCCCCGACAGCATCCTAGTTGTTATTTGTCTTTACTGATATTTGTAATAATGTGCAATAAAAAAAAAAGAATGTTAAAAAAAAGAAAGTAAATACAAATGCTGAAACAAATTAATTGCATGTAGATTACATGACTCTTAATAATATTTGTTAAAGATTGTTTGTTTATTTATTTGTTTGTTTATTTATCTTTTTTTCCATGTAATTAGTCTTTCAGCAGAAAAGCACTTTGAATATATATAGTCTAAATGTATTCTCTATGGCTTTAGAACCATGGTATTGGACAATAAGACAGCATGAAATGTCCATATTATTTAGTCCAAATAGGCTTACCTTGAGTCTCTCCAAGCGATTGCTCTTGGGCCCATTCCACTGGATAATGAGGTTGCCTAGATCTAACAGGAAGACATCTCCCTTGTTGAAGCTGTTCCAGCTCATGTCCACCTGCAGACAGTTGTTTGGCAATGGGAAAGGCAATTACAAATGAATGATGAATACATTTGGTATCAGATGCAGTCTGTAATAAGTTGACACAGGTGCTGCTATGTGATAGCAGGCAATAAGCACCTATCACGCCCTTACCTTTCTATTTCAGTGTCAGACTACTTCCTGTTTCTAGTGCCTCCTTCATGTAACCCTTTTGTGGTAGGAACATGCATTTCTCTCACTTTTTGTGTATGGAGCACATATTTGCAAATTTCACAAAAATTTCAGGATATCAGGTTGAAATGGGAGCAGGCAAATTTGGTGGTATAGTTCCTATTCCAAAAGAATTCTCGAATGAATGTCACTTTGCTTATACATACATACAAATTGCTTTTCCTTCATGTGATCTGTGGTAGATGACAGGCAGAACTTCGATGGGGACATTTCATGTACACATATCGATCAAGTGAACGCCGTTGTATTTGTTAACACTTGCTCCAAATGGCTGAAATTTGCATAAAGTCCACTTAAGCTCAGCTTTTGGTGCCACCCTCTCACAAGTATGTTTGGAATTTTTCAACACTCACCTTCCCACAATCCTCCACAAAATTTCCATGCCTGCTCTCATTCAAATGAATAGGAAACATCACCATGCTTTGCAAGTGTTCTCTGTTTAGTGGACATTCTCCTTGAGTGCATATGTTTTGAAATTTTGGTTACACTTTCTATGACGCCCATGTCTATAATGCATTATAAACATACTTATAATGCGTTATAATCTGCTTATAGCACTGTATAATTATAGTTATTAGCACTCATAAATATTCATAATGCTTTATAACAATAATCATAATACATTATAAAGCATTTTATATAAACAAACTTCAACAGGGCTACACCCTCCCCCTTCTAACCGTCTAGATGTCCTCATCAGACTTCTTATACACAGGACTTGCACTATGTTCTTCAATGAATAATGAGCAAAGCAATTAGACTACATAGTCATGGGACACTGTCCAAAGGTAGGTCAGGGGTTTCCTTGGTCTGCAGATCATAACTAATTTGTATCACCATACCTCTATGTATAATGATTAATGGTTTGTTTATTGGTTTTCCAGGTTCATCATAACTCAGGTGCACATTATAATGCATTATTACAGTGATTATAATGCATTATAAAATTATTATAATGTATTACAACTCTGAGAATTATAATACACGATGATCCTTGCAAAAAAAATCTGTGAGTGACCAGCAATTATGAAGTATTATGATACTTGACCTTATAAGTCATTATAAAATGCTTTATAATGTGTTATGATTATTGTTAAATAGCATTACGAATATTTATGGGTGCTTATAACTATAATTATACAGTGCTATAAGCAGATTATAACGCATTATAAGTATGTTTATAATGCATTATAGACATGGGCGTCATAGAAAGTGTTACCGAAATTTTACCTCCAGATGTGTTTTAGTATAAGTGATTGTAGTCAGGTGGACCCCAACCAGTCTGGTTTCAGGCTCATTCTACTGAGACTGTGTGGACTGTGACTTGAGTAGTTTCTCTTGCTTCAGCCCTCATCTCTAACACTATGGCTGAGATCCTTGCAGATCCTTCCAAATTGAGCTTATGCTATTGTTGCACTCATTGTAAGTCACCCTGGATAATACAGGGTTAGAGTACACATTAACTTGTTCATAAATCATGCAAAAGACAGTTTACACTTGTACTGCTGTGTTTAAGTTTTCACAAGGCATGAAGCTCGTAATTTAGGCAAATGGCAAAGATATGTGCATATTAGCAGTGTCCGAGTCATTTTTATTGTTGTGACTCGCTTATGATGCAATCTTTTCATAGTGCATTTGATTTGCATATGCGCCTTGCACAATGAACCTAAATGTAAACAGCAATGTAGAAATTATTCATGCTTCTCAATTTAGGCTTTAGGTTTCTGTAGTATTGGACATTAACAGTAATGAACATGGCCTTCATATCACGTTTAAAGGCTTTATTAACTGTTAACTAATAATTCAAATTTCAAGTGTTACAATATTGGTAACCCTTCATTTTACAGGTCCCTAACAATGTATGAACTATTCCTAATTAGACGTTAACAAAAAAATAAATATTACACAGTAACGTGGCTGCGTTATTTGATCTTAAATGATGTCTAATGATGTCTTGTCTAACTGGACTATTTAGTTATTGCACTGTTAATTATTAGTAATTAACGCCAGCATTCCAACTCAACAATCAGATACCTTGATTCAAGGACAAGCAAATAAACTTCAGACATTGAACCCCTTAATAGAAGCCCCCATAAAAATTATACAGATAATGTTTTAAGTGCTCGTTGGACTGCCTGCCACTGTTAATTATTAGTAATTAACAGTGGCAGCCCCCCTTATAGGTACCTTGTAAATACATATGAATTACTATTGAACTGTAGAAAATAGACCCGCTTCCTATTACAGGTCTGGTACTATGTAAATACATATAAATTACTATTGAATTATAGAAAATAGACCTGCTTCATATTACAGGTCCGGTACCATGTAAATACATATGAACACAAAAATGTTGTTGTATAATTATTGTTTTCATATTTTCACATTTTCATACCTTGTTAGTAATTAACAGTGCAATAACTAAATGGTAAGTTAGTCCAGTGAGACAATAACATCATTTAAGATCAAATAACGCAGCCACATTTTTTTGTTAACTTATAATTAGGAATAGTTCATACGTTGTCAGGGACCTGTAAAATGAAGGGTTACCATACATTTTAATGACCTCATTGCATAAACAACCATGCACCAGAGATGTAGGACTGGAGTCCCAGACTAGTATTTTCCTGGACTTTGATTTGGATGGCAATGACTTGATTTAAGACTTGAGTCGGACTTGACCATTATTAACTTATGATTTAAACGTCAAATACATTATTTTGATTTCTAAATGTAGGTAGCATGTTTCAAGATAACCCAAGATTGTTTTCTCATTAGCCGCCTTTCCTCATTGGCTGTCTTATCAAAGCAGAGACGTGCTGTTGCGTTTGTGGCAAACGACTCTTCATAAGGAACTGGGAATCAGCATTCACTCTGCCAAATGAGTCATTCGTTCACGGCTCTGCAGCGTCACATACAGCCATTCAAGAATTGAGTCTCTTTGCGAACAAGAAGAGCTGTGAGCAGGTTGAGAAAATGAAACTGTGAGTCCCGCCTGTGCTGCAAGCATAGGCGGAAGGCGGGGGAAATAGCAGAAGCAACATGATCTCACACAAATACGCAACACAAACTCTGAAATGCTGATTTATGTGCTGTGGACACATATTATGTGAAATTAAGGTTAAGGACTAATTGAATTACGTTACACCACCTCAAATTGAAATGCGTTCCTCCGCTACAAATTTAATTACGTTCCAAATGTTGGCTTAACGATTTAAATCTCTAATATTTCCTGTTTCATTTTTGTGTTGTTTTTTATTTATACTCACTTGTAGCATTTCCTACTGTTGTAATGTTATATAGGTCGACAAGTGAACGAGAAATACATGCACTTGATTCTTACATCTACACGCATGGCACGGTTCTCATTGATTGAAAGACACTAAAAAAAAAAACTAAAAAAAAACTGCCCAACCACCAGATTTACATATCATATTTACAATCCATTGTCTTTCCATCAGTTCATGCGGTTTTTGTTTTTGCATGTTTTGTATGACTTTGTCTGTTTTTGCCTTTGACTTCTTTGATCTGTTAAGTTTGCACTAAATAAAATTAAAAAAAGAAAGACACTATGCTGTCCACTTTCATGAGTGTAGACTGGCTTCTAGCGGTACTGGGTAGACTGGGTAGACATTGCTCACAGCTCTCCTATGTGTATACATAGAGTGAACGAGAATCATGTGGAGCCAACCCACTCTTTCGACTCTCGTTCATCGTTCATCGTAGGTTTTATGTCTCTCACCTGGCTACACACACACAGACATAATGTCATAGGACTGTCTCATCTTATCTCTCTAAAATTGAAATTGAACATTAAAGTTAACATTACTCAAAGATCATCAAGAACGTCGCCGAAGAGTCCACTGGTGGTGATTCAATACTATTTAACGTTAGCCTGACTTTACTTGGTTGATTCAGTAGGCTAACATGGTGATCTTGGTAGCGTATCGTTTTTGGACGGCAGGTTCAGAATTTGATGTTGGTGACATTGTACATGAAATAGTAGATAAAAAGGTTTTGATTTGGGTTTTTGGCTTTGGGAAAGTGTAGATTAGTGGGCAGCATTTTTTTATGCCTCCGCACTGGCGACAGCCGTGGCCGGAGGCATTATGTTTTCGGGTTGTCCATCCGTCCGTCCGTCCCATGCTCGTGAACGCGATATCTCAGGAACGCCTTTCTTCAAATTTGGCACAAACATCCACTTAGACTCAAGGATGAACTGATCAGATTTTGGTGGTCAAAGGTCAAGGTCACTGTGACCTCACGTCCGTCCCATTCTCATGAACGCGATATCTCAGGAACGCCTGGAGGGAATTTCATTACATCTGGCACAAACATCCACTTGGACTCAAGGATTAGAATTTGGTGGTCAAAGGTCAAAGGTCAAGGTCACTGTGCCCTCACAAAAGACGTTTTTGGCCATAACTCAAGAATTCATACGCTAATTATGACAACATTTCACACAAATGTCTAATAGGATAAAATGATGAAGTGATGACATTTTATATCCAAAAGTTCAAAGGTCAACTTCACTGTGACATCATAATGTTTTGCTTATCACTGCTTACCGTTTAGCTCTCCGGAGCAGCCACGGCTGCACCTGTTGTGCCCGGTGCGCACTTTAAGTGCATATTTGGATAGAACTGAAAGTTTCAGGAAAGGGGACCAGTTGTTTGTGTCTTGGGCTGTGCCCTGCAAGGGTAAGCCTGTCACAAAGCAGAGGCTTTTTCACTGAATTGCGGGGGCTAATGCACTGCCCTATTTGAGCGTGGGTCTCCAGGCCCCGGCTGGTTTACGCGGACATTCTACCAGAGCTTTGGCTACCTCTTGGGCTCTGTTTAGAGTGGTCTCTATTCAAAATATATGCGCTGCAGCTAGCTGGTCCTCGCCTCTCACGTTTGCGAGGTTTTATAAGTTGGATGTTACTGCCCCGACTATTGCTCATGCTGTTCTGAGCGTTGGTTCTGAGGCGGAGCAGGTGGGGTGATCCAACACCTGAGTATTGGTGGTCAGTCTTTGAGATAAGCTTGTCTGGCAATACCCCATATCCCATAGTGAGACATCGAAACAAATGTTATTAAAGAGAACTTTAGGGTACTTGCGTAACCCCGGTTCTCTGAGTAGCATGAGTGAGATGTCTCACCGGACCGCCCTTCTTGCTACTGGGGTGAAGGGAGAAGAGGTGTGCCCTCTTGAATGACGAGTGATGCAGTGTCAGCCCTATACATAGGAGGAGGTTCCTGACGCATGCATCACGACTGCCAGTCACTCAGGGCTGGCGTAGTGGAATAAATGCTTCTGAAGATATGCATAGGGGCGTATCCCATAGTGAGGCATCTCACTACTCAGAGAACCGTGGTTACACAAGTAACCTAACGTTTTTTGGCTAATATGACACTTGGAGACTTGGATTTGGACTCAGACTCAAACCCTTATGTGACTCGGACTTGGATTTCGACCTGAGCACTGGTGACTTGAGACTTGACTCAGACTCGAAGTATGGTGTCTCGACTACAACTCTGCTATGCACCCACTAACATTTGAACAGCAATCATGAATGTTTCCCCCTGGTGGTTGACACTGCTACATTTTACATACAAATGTACAACCAAAAAAGGGGCAGATTAGTAAATTAGGCCAGTATGTGGAACTTAGCTGAGAATCTGAGGTTGTTTCCCCTCACCTCTCCTGCCGCTACATTCTTTCGTCCCTTGACATGGAGCAGTCGTTTTATGTTGTAGGTGTTGGTCTCTACATGCTTCATTCCAGAGGCGACACCACCCCTCTTGTAGCTGTGGAAAAATAGCATCAGATGATGACCATGATGACAGTTATAAACCATGGATGCTTCATGTATGAGGCATGGATGTGTCAACATTGTGGGAGTGTAAAATTGTGCGTTTTACGTTTTTATGCCGTGGGTGGAATGTTAGATCCTCGTTAGTAATCAAAGGTATAAAAGTCACGCTAACTTTTCCTGTGTTAATGAGGGGGTTACATAAATCTCGTAGTTTGTTCTTTAGAAAATAAGGCTGGTGACAAGATATGCTCCTGTACACTTGAAACTTGCAAGTTGAATGTGTTAATGTATGTTTACAATGCACTTACCAAGGCCTCCATTAGGTTGGTGTAGGAGGACATCCAGTTACTTAGCTTTGTAGGTTTGTTAGCTAGCTTGCTCATTCCCTTTGTACTAGGTTCAGTAGCAGTAGTCTAGTATTTTAATATGAATACAGTGAGTAAATGTAAATGTAGTTGATTAGATATGATTTAATGTGGTGGTTTAATACAGCATACGTACTGAGATATGAAGTGAAGTTATCCACTATACATATTGAGATATAAAGTGAAGTTATCCAGTTTACATACTGAGGTATAAAGTAATATTATCGAAAATATATAGAGATATAAGATGGTTGATTCACTTTACACTGGAAAACTGACATGATGTAATCGGTGTAGAAAGTGAAGTGTGAATTGTGGTTTATTTTGCTATGAAGACATTTGATTTATTTGTATTTTTATTTATTTGTTGCAGGACATGTTCATTGTTGACACCATCCTGTGACCGGAAGGTCTTACACATACTACCGCATATTACTGCATACAACTATACAACCACATGTTACCACATACTACCACATACAACTATACAACCGCATACTACCTCATACTACCGCATACTACTATACAACCGCATACTACTATACAACCGCATACTACCACATTCTACCATATAATACCGCATAATACCGCATTTTAAATTCTAGAAAAGAGGTGTGAGTGTGTTTGTAATATTGCTCTTTCAGTGTTGTATTTTACAAACATTTGGGGTTTAAAATGTTTCCAAATGCCCAATTTAAGCTTTAACTTGACTTAAACAAATTTCAACCTGGCCATGACTTTCATCTTTATTATATTTATCACTGGATGTAATTGTACATAACAAACCTCTAAACTCTAAACTAATCGCAATGTCTCAGAGGATCTGACACTGACTCTGATGTAAGATTCTGCAAGACCCAAAACAACCTCAAAGCATACCACAGACTACCTCAAATGACACTGAACAACCCCAAAACAAACTACAAATTAACTAACTCTAATTAATACAAAGTATCATGAATTTCTTTTTCCAAGATTTAAACGCAAGATGAAAGTTAAGTGACAATGAGTGAACAGCAGCTTATGTTGCAGGGATATAAGTGTTGGTGTTATATGGTCAAACTTCCTTGCTCTGGTTAGGACTCTAGCTGCTGCATTCTGGACTAATTGAAGACTCTTTGTTGTAGTTGAAGGTAGGCCGGAGAAGAGTGCATTGCAGTAATCTATTCTTGATGTTATGAATGCATGTACTAGGGTTTCAGCATCCGCCAATGACAGAATTGGGCGAATCCTAGCTAAATTGCGTAGGTGGAAGAAGGCAGATTTAGTGATGTTTTTAATGTGTGGTTCAAAGGATAGAGAGGGATCAAAGACTACTCCTAGATTCCTGACTGTCCGCTTTTGGGAAATTAAGCAGCCATCAAGGTTTATGGTTACATCTTAGAACAGAGACCTATGTTTGGCTGGACCAACCAGCAACATCTCAGTTTTACTGGCATTTAAGAGCAATAAGTTTCTACACATCCAGTTTTTGATTTCAGGTAAGCAGTTCTCTAGATTCAGAAGGTTGGAGGAGTCATTGGCTGTTACAGGGCGGTAGATTTGCATATCGTCAGCATAACAATGAAAGTTTATGCCAAACTTTCTGAATATGTACCCTAGGGGTAGCATGTACACAGAAAAAAGTAGCGGACCAAGAACTGAGCCTTGTGGGACACCATGTCTGACGCTTGAGTAGTCAGACATGGAGTTGTTAAGTACCACACGTTGTGTTCTGTCAGATAGGTAGGAACGAAACCAGTCAAGTGCCAGCCCCTTGATACCAACATAGTTTTTTAAGCGATCTAAGAGGATAGCATGGTCCACAGTTTCGAAGGCAGCACTCAGGTCAAGGAGCAGCAAAACAGATGTTTGATCTGAGTCCATGGCAATTAATAGATTGTTTAATACTTTGGTCAGTGCCGTTTCTGTACAGTGATGAGATCTAAATCCAGACTGAAAACTGTCAAAAAGATTATTTCTGGACAGATGGGCTATGAGCTGACTAGAGGCAGCTCTTTCCAACAGTTTCGACATGAAAGGGAGGTTAAAAATCGGCCTGTAGTTAGCTAAAATGTGTGAGTCTAGATTTGGTTTCTTGAGTAGAGGTTTAACTATAGCTGTTTTGAAGGTTGTAGGAACAATGCCAGTGTTAAAAGACTCATTGATTATATGGAGGAGTGGACCTCCTAATATTGGGAGTAGCTCTTTAAATAGGTTGGCAGGGATCGGGTCTAGGAGACACATGGTGGATTTGGAACTAGTAACCAGTTTAGCAAAAGTGTCCCAGGTAACTGTGTCAAATTTCATTAGGGTGCTGCTGGCTTGAAAAGTGGTGAACGTGTGTAGGGCAGAATGAGGAAGAGTCAGAGAGAGAGGTAAGGTCATACCCTTAATCTCTTCTCTGATTTACTAAATTTTTCCATCAAAAAAGTTAATAAAGTCGACAGCACTAAGAAAGGAGGTAGGGGCAGGGGGAACGGTTTTGGTGAGCTTGGCGATGGTATCAAATAAAAATCTGGGATTGTTCCTATCGTTAGCTATCAGGTTGGAGTAATATACATTTTTCGCTTGCCAGAGCAGGGAGTCATCCCAGGCCATGTGAAATACTTCAAGTTTGCTCTACATTTCTGCATGTTCGCTTATGAGCCCTGGCAGTATTGTTGAACCACGGGGTGATGTTCTGGGATGTGTGCTTTCTGGCCCTTAAGGGGGCGACAGAATCTATCACATTGTGTAGAGCGTCATTAAACCCGTTGGTAAAACTGTCAAGAGAACCTAGATAATTATTGAAGGGGGTGAGAACGATGGGAAGAGAGGATTTAAGAGCCGCTTTGGCTGCAGTATCAATACAATGACTAAAAGAAGGACAGTGGTTACTTGAGGCGAGGGGAATCAACACCGTAAACTGAATAAGGCAGTGATCGGATATTGATGGAGCAGATGGGGACACTGATAAATCTTGAACAGAGAGACCACGGACCAAAACAAAATCAATGGTGTTACCATTGCGATGAGTGGGTTCAGTGACAGCTTGAGTAAAATCAAAGATTTCAATAAGAGATGTAAAAGCTCTGTTGTGGGAGCAGAACTTGTCATTAAAATGAATATTAAAATATCTAATGATAATTACATGGTCAGCATGATATGAATCGTGAAAATTCATCCAGAAAAAGAGAGTAAGCTCCAGGGGGGCGATAAAGAATTACAATGTAGAAAGGCAAGGCACGCTGACGGGTAGGTAGCGATGAAGACATTAATAACACCTCAAATGATGAAAATGTAATATTAGTTTTGGGACTAAGTGGATGGTTTGATTCATGAACTAGTGCGAAACCCTCACCCTTCTTAGTGGCATGCGCAACTTGTGAAAAAACTAAATTAGGTGGAGAGGCTTCAATTAGGGCACACTCCTACTTCCGGCATGATGGCGCCTGTGTTTGGCTTTGCCACTGCCCGCCCATCCAGTGTGGTCCTACCTGTCCTATGTGTCGTTGTGTTGCTAGCGCACCTGTTTGTACCTGATGTATCCGCTGCTTGGGTGTATGACCGCCAGACCCTTCTTGGTATCTGCGGTCTCTGTTGACACTTTTAAAAAGCAGCTGAAGACTCATCTGTTCAGACTGGCCTTTGTCTAGCCTCTTGTGTCTGTATTTCTGTGTGTTTTTATGTCCTTTGTTTTTATGTTTTATTGTTTCTTACTATTTGATGGTCTTATTTTAACTATTTTACTCCTGTGAAGCACTTTGTGACTTTGCTCTGTGAAAGGTGCTATATAAATAAACTTTACTTACTTACTAACTTTACTATGCGGTATTATGCAGTAGTATGCAGTAGTATGCAGTAGTATGCAGTAGTATGCGGTATTATGCGGTATTATGCGGTAGTATACGGTAGTATACGGTATTATGTGGTATTATGCGGTATTATGCGGTATTATGCGGTAATATGCGGTTGTATAGTTGTATGCGGTTGTATAGTTGTATGCGGTAGTATGCGGTAGTATGCGGTAGTATGCGGTATTATGCGGTTGTATAGTTGTATGTGGTATTATGCAGTATTATGCGGTAGTATGCAGTAGTATACAATATTATGCGATAGTATGCGGTTGTATAGTTGTATGCAGTATTATGCAGTATTATGCAGTATTATGCGGTAGTTTGCGGTAGTATGTGGTTGTATAGTTGTAAGCAGTATTATGTGGTAGTATGCGGTTGCAACAATTTATTTATTTATTTATTTGTTTATTTGTCAGGGACAATGCAAAACAAACATTGTAACAGGTTACAATAACATGATACAGATGTTTTGCATATGGGATTTCTAGCCAAGGCTAATTTGCAACCCCTGTCCCTGGTTAGGCTTTTCTACTTAAAAATGGTCATAACATATCATCATTACCAAAAGTACATTAGTTAATTGAACACATAATAAGTTGTGACATTCTCATACGTGTGACATGATCATACAAAAATTACAATATTTACATCACATTACAATCATTTTACATGTGTTGCATAAGTGTATGTGTGCACGTGTGTATGTTCCCTAATTCATGGTAATATACAGTATGTGTATGTGCATAATGTTTGTAGATGTGTATGTCCGTGTACATGCATGCATGTGGTCTTTATGAGTATGTATGTATGTTTGTCTATGTGTGTCTGTTCCTCGATCTGTGTGTACATGTCCATGTGCATGTGTGCGTGCACAAGTGCATGATCAATGATCAATGATCGCAGGTTTGGTTTTGTTTCAGCCAGTCTTTCACCTTTTCATTAAACGTTTTCAGATTAGTTTGTGTTTTTATTTCTGTTGGTAGGGCATTCCAAAAATGTATCCCTTTTACTGAAAAAGATGACTGACCGAAAGTAGTTTTGTGCTGTGCCACCCTGCAGTTGCCATTTGCTGATCCCCTAGTGGTGATTCTATTGGTGTTTGTTTTTGTGACATATGGACAAAGTACAGCTGGGGTGAGATTGTTCACACATTTGAAAATCAATTTGATAAAAGAAAACTTGATAAAGCTGTCATAACTGAGCAACTTGTACTTTTTCAGAATTATACAGTGGTGCCATTTCATTTGTTTTTGATCCATTATTTTCAGTGCTTGTTTGTATAGTGATGTAACTGGTTTGACAGTTGACTGTGAAGCCTCGCTCCATACAGTTACACAATAGGATAAATGTGAAAATATCATGGCATGCATGAACAGTTGAGCTGCCTTAAGGGGTATGTAATGTCTTATCATTCTAAAGCAGTTCAGATTTGTCTTTACTGTCTTGCATAGCTTTTTAACGTGTTTATCAAATTTAAGTTGGGAGTCCAAAATGACACCTAAGAATTTAAAATCACTGACTTCCTTTATTTCCTCTTGATCTATTTTAATTGTAAGCTTATCTTTTGCTTTCCTTCTCATGGAAAAACACATTGACACAGTCTTTTTAAGATTCAGGATTAGATGATTGTTTTTGAGCCATTGGGATATACCCTCCATTTCGTTTGTTAATGTCTCTGCTGCTACACAAGGGGTTTTAGCTGATACATAAATGATTGTGTCATCAGCGTACATTTGACAACCAGCTCTTTTACAGCATGTTGGTAAATCATTTATGTATAGGCTGAAAAGCAGAGGCCCCAAGATCGAGCCTTGTGGAATACCCATTCTGGATCGTCGGGGGATTGAATGTTTTGCATTGATTTTAACGCATTGCTCTCTACATTTGAGATATGATGCAAACCAACCGGTTGCTTGCTCTGAAAAATTAAAGGTGCTACGTTTGTTCAGAAGTATGTCATGGTTCACGGCGTCAAAAGCCTTTTTAAGGTCTAAAAACACCACTGCCACTACATTACCCTTGTCTAGTGAGCTCTTGATGTTTTCAGTGAGGTAGCAGTTGGCCATTTCCGTTGAATACCCTGGCCTAAATCCGAATTGTTTAGAATAAATAAGTTCAATGCTTTCAAGGTGGTCAACCAGTTGTTCTGCAATAACTTTTTCCAAGACCTTTGAGAAAACGGGTAGAATAGAAATCGGTCTATAATTACCTACTTGTTCTGGTGCTCCAGCCTTAAAAATTGGCGTGATGATCGCTGTTTTCCAGCTTTGTGGGAATTTACCAGTTCTGATGGAAAGGTTTATCAGATGCGTTAAAGGTTTGATCAGGGTGGAGCTGTATGTTTTAATAAGAGCAGTATCCAACCCAAACAGATCCTTTGCCTTTGAGTTACTTAATTTGTTGATGATTTTACCCACTTTCTCTTGGTCAACCTCCTTAATATAGAAAGATTGCGATGAATCTGTCATAATAACCTGTGGTAATTTTACTGGTTCAAAATTTTCAGCAAGCTCCTCCACTGATTGAATGAAGTAATTATTAAATTAATTTGCAATTTCTGTACTGTCAGTGCTAATCACTCCATTTACTTCCAGCTCTGTTGTATTTAGGCGTTTCCAGAGAGAGGTGCTATTTCCTTCAGATTCCGCAATCAGTTGCGTAAAGTATGTGGTTTTTGCCTTGCGCAGTTCCCTTACTACCATATTTCTCAGACTCTTAAAGATAAGGAGATCCATATTCATTTTGGTGGACAGTGACTTTTTCAGTGCAAGATCTCTTTTTTTCATTAACTGGCGAATATCATTATTCAGCCAGGGTAAAGAGACTCTTCTTCGCTTGCATTTAAAGATTTGTGTATATTTCTCAATCAGTTCTGTGACTGCATTCCCTGATTTATGTTCATTCATAAAAATTGGTAGACGCTGTTTTGTTAGTTTTCTGGCAATCAGGGTCATATTATGGTCAGAAAGGCCCGTTAATAAATTATACGTCCTTGTGACTCGTTCGGGTCTGTTTGTGACTATCAGATCAATCATGGTTTTACTCATTTGAGTGATTCTTGTTGGACCCTTTACCATCTGTTGAAAATTATGTTTTGACAATATCATTTTCAACTTTTGTTTGCAACTTTTATCTAACCAGTTTATATTGAAGTCTCCAAAAAAGAGAGATTCAGAGCGAAAATTTGACAGTTTAAGCAATTCTTCTAAGTCATGATAAAATGAGATGTCATGTGATGGTGGATTATACAGCATTACAATGTTAAAATTCATCTTGGGGGACAGTACTACATTTAAGGCTAAACATTCTAAGGAAGTGTCCAGTTTGATTTCGTTACATTTAAAAGTGTCTCTGACATAAAACAATATGCCCCCTCCCCTGCCAGATGATCTATCCTTTCTGTGACAAATATAGCCGGGAACATCGATCATTAGTAGAGGAACAAATCCCCAAAAAAGGCTTTAGTTTTTGAGATACCCCTACCCGAGGTAGAACAAAGCACAACCATGTTTTTTCATAACTTTAATATGTCTAGTTTTTGAAATGGATGGTTGTATAAAAATATTTTACTGCAAAATTAGTTTATTTGGTTGATGTTTGGATCCTCCCCAAAACCGAAAATAGTGAAAATTTAGGCTTCTCCAAAAGGGACAGCATCTGCCTTATCACATGTATCTCTGGAAATAATGATCAGAATGTCACCAAATTTGGACTGGATGTTCACAGACAGTTATTGCATACAAAAAAGCACTCATTTTGTATGGCCACAAGAAGAACGAGAAAGGGGATCAGTGTACCACTCTGGATGAGTTGAGGTATGTACTGGCATCCACCTCAGACATGCCTGCCTCTCAACTGCCCCCAACTGAAGATTCGTTTAGGCAGCATGTACTAAGAGCCATGTACCAAACTGCTGTTTGGTGCCACAGCCATCACAAAAAACCAGTGCTTTGGAGTCC
Organism: Centroberyx gerrardi; assembly: GCF_048128805.1. NCBI lineage: Eukaryota > Metazoa > Chordata > Actinopteri > Beryciformes > Berycidae > Centroberyx > Centroberyx gerrardi. Next base: position 32,112,814 of record NC_136006.1, on the reverse strand, counting down.
TGTGGGGAAAGGCTGGAGGTTGACGGAAGGAGTCATGGAACCAGTGATGTATGAAAAGGCAGCAGCACCACAAGAAGTGCGAGATCTAACACATCTCTACTGCAAGGACAAACAATGCAGTCAACAGAAGAAATGTCCTTGTTTTGCAGCTGGCTTGCCATGCATTGAATTCTGTGCCTGTGACTTTCTAGAGTGCCGTAACAGAATTGTGGATGACAGCATAGTTGCACCCTAGAACTTAAAATGTTGGGTCATATTGTATTTCTATACTGTATATAATTGATTATTCATTTAGGATCCAATTTATGATTCATCTTTGATTTTTCCAATTCATTCAGTCAAAATTTTCAGTTAAATCATTTGGAAAATATTGTGTCATGCAGCCTGTAGGCTCATATTATCATCATACAGTATATTGTCAGTGTTATTCAAAGAAAACATTAAAATATATAGAAAGAGTGTATTTAAAATGATAAAGAAATGTCTATTGAACCTGTTTGCATTAAATGTATATAGTTTTTGGCTTTAATCTATGGTTTGTGTCCTTCTCTTCACATATTTACACCAATAGGGCCCCATTGTATTTGTCTGTTTGAAGTGCTGGCTGCACTAGTTACCTGTTAGGGGCTGGTGACATCAGAGGGTGAAGTGAATAGTCAAATAACCTACTTTTATGATAAGATAACAGTCTTTGGTACATATAAATGACATTTTTTGGTGATCGGTCTCCTTACTTTAATAATGACAGACATATATATACATACCTTTTGGATTTTTAATTTCCTATTCAATTTCCGCCTATAATTCATGTGTGTTTAAGTGTATACATTTCAAAGATGGACAAAGGTATTGATGAAATCTTTGCTTTTTTGTATGCAATAACTGTCTGTGAACATCCAGTCCAAATTTGGTGACATTCTGATCATTATTTCCAGAGATACATGTGATAAGGCAGACGCTGTCCCTTTTGGAGAAGCCTAAATTTTCACTATTTTCGGTTTTGGGGAGGATCCAAACATCAACCAAATAAACTAATTTTGCAGTAAAATATTTTTATACAACCATCCATTTCAAAAACTAGACATATTAAAGTTATGAAAAAACATGGTTGTGCTTTGTTCTACCTCGGGTAGGGGTATCTCAACTTTTAGGGGCCTTAGTTCCTCTACTACATGCTGGTTGCGATATTACAGTTAAGCCAGGTTTCACTCAGAGCTAGAAAGTCTAAATTAGAGTCCGTCAGTAGATGTTGAATTTGATCTCCTTTTGATATTATACTCCGAATGTTCAAGTGTCCACCCAGGATACCTTTAGGTTTAGACATAGAGTCCCATATCACCGTTGCATGATTTACAGTCTGGAAAAATCTAAATTCATGTTGTTTTCGTGCTGATTGGATACCTTTTTCACAGTGTGGTTTAGGAATCCCGTTAGCTACGGACATCACCCGCTCTGTAGGTTTGGGTCGCCTGTGAGAGTATGGTTGTTCAGACTCACCAGACAGTTCATGTCCCTCTGGGTGGAAAACCGTGCTGACAGGTGGACTGAGGTCTCGTCGGTCAGTCGCAACATGAAGCGCGTCCGACGCAAGCAGTTCAGACAGGCCCAGCAGTGAGTCCGTCCTTCCGATCGATCCACGCGCAGCCCCAAAGCGCGCCGCTCCAACCGAGTCCGCCACCCCAGCAAAGGATGCTGCTCCAGCGAGGCCCACGCCCAGCCGACCCCCGGTCAGCCCACCTGCCAGTGTCTGCTCCGGTGAATGGTTGGTTGATGGGCCAGGGTTTCATTGTACGTCGCCGGATAATAAGATCAGGATCAGTAGTATACTGGGAGCATACCACTTGCCTCTTCTCCGAGTGTTTTGTTTGTTTGGTGTGCCAAGGGAATATCCGTTTTGCCTGGTGATTGAGTAAATTACAAGGTATCCATGTCCGAGGAAATTCAATCTCGGCCTTTCATTCAAGGAAGCAAAGTAGTTGGCAATTTTTGACGTTTGATTTTCCTCATTGTCCGCATTAAAGCATTATCCAAGTGGCACCAGCAAAAGCCAACAGCAAAGCAGCAGTGAGCAAACATTTCCATTATCTCTGTGCTTATTGTCCGAATTACCTCTTTGTTTTAGGCTTGTCCTTGTACTGGTGAGTATTTGTTTAAAAGCAATGGCTAAAGCAGCGAGTAGTAGCAGGGAGAAGCAGGATAAAAGGATAAGAGTGGAGCCTAACAAACCACCCATACCCTCAGCAGCCATCTTGGCCTTGGTACAAGGCTGAACAGGGCAAGGCTTTCTGCCCCAAGTTTCTGCCGGGGCGTTAGCATGGCTGCGTGAGGTTGGTAGTGTGGCGTCAATGTAATTAATGTACTAAGTTTAAATTATCGTCCTTTAATTTTGTTAAATAAGGGACAGGGGATGATTCAGCTAATTGTTGTCGCTTTAAAGACATGACCACGAGGAAGGGCAGCAAATAGAATAGTTTTCAAGACCAGATGAAGGACAAACAAGGAGATAAGATGTCCGAACTCACCACTGTCCTAGCAGGGTTTAAAAAACTTAGACACTTAGACATGAACACTGGTTTTGAAAAAGTGGAACAATGTTTTATAAAGATTGAAGGTAAAATATAAGATGTGAAGGACGCAATCCACCTTCTAGACAACAGACTCAAAATGGCAGAGAGCCATGTAGGAGAGCTGGAAGACAAGTGTGTCACTGTGGAAAGGTTGCTTTCATTCTCCTTGAAAAACCAGCAATACCTTTCTGAAAAATGAGCTAGAATCAAGAGTAAGAAGAAACAATATTAGAATTTACAGAAGGAAGGAAAACACTGAAAACGGGGATATGCAAAGGTTTAGTGTTAATGGAGAGTGAAGTGCGGATGTTTCACTCTACAAGGGAAGCTGCAGAGGGGCTGACCGACTTGGGGATACAGACGAAGCTATTGGATACCAAGCAGGCATACAATAAGTTATGCAAAACAGGATGGAAGATGAAGGGCGATTTGTCCCACCGACGCTAAGCAAGGATATTGCCTTTGAGATGACGGCACTCTCCACCAAATGTGATCAAGCATAACTGTTCTGATTGACTACTTTAAACAAAAGATGGTTTGCAAATGTAATTAAAGCCCCTATGTGTAAAATTTGTATCTGATTATATCATCCTCAAATTTATTTTGATACCATAAAGGTTTGTCAGTAGAAAAATTAGACCATCACAGATAAAATTGGTTTAGCCTATGTATTCCTTTCAGACTGTTCATTCTCTGTGTCCCCGGACCGTGGCAACTGGCTGTACTGACTTACGGCAGAAAGATGGCGCCTCAACCAAACCAGGAAGAAAACAGAGGCAGTTTGAATGCAGACTAGTTGCTTAGATTGAACAGTGTGAAACTAATCAATATGGCAGATAGTGGTAACATGCAAGACAGGACTGTCCAATCTATCTATCTAAACTTTATACAATATTATGAATGAATTCACATATTAAAATATTAAATACTTAATTTCCTCATACAAGCCAGTCACTGTTTTGGTGCTTTGTTTGTTTCCAGTTTCCACTGTATTTTGCTAATAGCTAGCAGTGCACTGGCTCAGTAGCTTGTGGTCAAGCGTCCGTGTCAGCCTGTGGGTTGCTGTAATAAATTTATTGCTTTATTGCACAACTTATCCTCCTTTGGGTGCTTGAACACTGCTCTCCTCCTATAGAGCCGGTAAAAAGTAGAGAGAAAGTAACTCCTGGGTGGTGTTGTCGTTTATAGAGCCTCGGCCATTGTGTCTCTTAATCAAGTGAACCTAATTTAATGAAATTTGGTACACATGCTCTTGGCGCAAGCATTTGTCAAAATGTAAAATTTGATTAGTGATGTGGGCGTGGCCAATGCAAATATGTTTTTAGTGGTACTATTATTGCTTATTTTTATATTCTAGTGGTGTGATCATTTTCTAATTCCTTTCCCTTCTGAATCCTACTACTTTTGCTGCTGCAATTTCCCCATTGGGATCAATAAAGTCTTATTTTATATCTTAATATGCTGCTTTGGATCTGTCCATGTTTCATGCCATTGGCTATTTGTTACAAACCCTGCCCCTTTTATGGTGAACATGCTCAAAGCTGAATTGAAAAATTCTGGGTTGACAGAACAAATTGATAACCATCTTCGTTAGACCACTTAGCTGGGATTGCCATTGTTTGGTTTTGTGAAGCCAGCAATTGCAAAGATACCCTGACTATGTTGAACTTGCTTCATGAGACAGGTGCCTAATGAATATTATGAATTGGAGGCATGTGTGCATGTGTATTTGCTCACATAAGTCCCTTTTTGAAGTATCCGCGGAAGGTGTCACTCTCATAGCCCTGCACCTCACGGTGCTGGACAGCCATGCCACCTAAGACTTCATCCATCGCAGTGGTGTAGATAGCTGCGGCCCCCTGTTCATCTTGAGAGGAGCCCCTCCCCAGCCAGTAGTGGATGTCATAGGTGAAAGAGCTGCGCACTTTATTTGTCTACATGACGGCACAATGAAGAGGCCACAGACACAGTCATGTTATGTGACAACAGAATCAGTAATTGTCAAAATTTCTTTTTTATTATTTCTTGCTTGTTAATCAGTTTTCTGTTACTCTAGTAGCAGAATTATTGTTTGGGAAAAATAGTATATTATCAAGTAATTTTGCCTTTATGCTGGTATGATAAATTCTCTCACAGAATTTAAATTTTTTTGATGATGAGGAAAACCTTTGGTACTTACATAAAGAATAACATAGCTGTCCTCTTCATAAAAATTTCCATATGCCTTAGGGGAAAAGGGCACCATTTCCATCTCCTGACCAAAATTAATCATATGACAAATGCATTAAAAGTTATTTGAACATAATTGTGTCCTATTCTTATATCACAAATGTAGGGTAAAGCAAATTTTGATCTGGCAAACTTGTTCTCACCTCAATTCTCCATATTTGCAGACCAGCCGTAGTTTTATTGAGGACTTCTAAAACTTCAGTTTTGATATGGGTCATGGTTCCAGTTCCAGTTGTGCTGAGATATCTAGGGCCAGAAGGAATGTTTAGAGGGTTGTAGTTAATACAGTCATGATTCAAAGCTTGTGAACCCCTTATGCAATTAGTGAGTTTTTACCATGAAATCCTTATTTTATATATACTTGCCTTTTCTTAAAGGAACAATCAATAATAATTTACTGGTTTGTTGCACAAAATGACCATAATACATCAGCGGGGGTTTGCAAGTGTTTTTGATCAATGCCAGTCACTCCACTGTTACTTCAATGGATTCCAAGCTGTTTTGGTAGAAATTCTCCACACCCCCCCTTGCTTCAGAACTTCTTTTAGTTTCATTTGTTCAAGCATGGAAGAACATACTGCAACCAAGCCTACAAAGCCCGCTCCAAAACCCGAGTGAACAGTGCTACAGCATTTCAAAGGTGGAGGTAGCTTAGGACTCTGAAAAACTTAAAGACTGATCCAGAGTTGGCCTTACATTTTTAGCAGCAGCACCAATACTACTTTGTGTGATGCTGACCTAACTCTCGGTGGAGTTTTTGTTTGTCTGGGACTTCTATAGTTCACAGCATTTATATAGTTTCTATCAGTTTCTACTGCTCCTACAACTCTGTCCTGAAAGCCATCTGTATTTGTATGGCTGATTAAACAAGGATTCACTGAAAATAGCTTTCTCCTTTTAGGTTTCAGAGACTAATTGTTCAAAAGCTGTCAATACCTCATTAAAAACAGTGAAACTGTGCTCTGTTTTTGGAAACCCTCAACCAGTGACCATTACAATACTCAATAATTGCTTTCAGTGGTTCCACTGTGACACAAAACATTTGTCAAAGTGCCTGGTAGAAGAGTGTATTCTGCAAAGCTGCTGGCACACATGCAGGAAGTCCCTTAATAATCAGTGTAAGCTACCATAAACGAAAATGACGTGTTTGCTCTCTGTCTGTCTACCATAACTACACTTCACAACTGTTTCTCTGTTGGCTAGGAGAGCAACCCAATGGCAAAGAAAAAAATGAAATTCATCCTGGCACTGTCTTGGTGACCGTTTATGAATTAATGTTGAGTATACAATAATAATAATGATAATTATAGTCACAAGTGGCCATTAGTAGGGTCCAACCCATGTGGCACAAAAAAATAGGTATCGCATATAATTAGTAGTGGACAACTGGATTTGTGTGGAGGGGAAAAAATGATTCCAGCTGTTACGGTTCAGGAGTTGCTGGCCAGAACTTAGATTTGCTTGTTATAGTACCACCATCTGGCCAATCAGTGTAATTTTTGTTGCCTGAGTAGCAAATTTGGTTTCTCTAGGAGTTTTGATTGTATGCCTTACGGTTTAAGAGTTATATGCCAAAACATAAAGTTGCATGGTATAGCACCACCATCTGGCTGATTGGGTTAATTTTTGTTTCCTTAGTACTGAAGGAGATTTGAAACCTATTTACTAAATTTGATTACTCCAAGAAAGCATTCAGGAATTATGCCTTCCTTCCTCTTTGTACGTCTTCACCATCAACGTTATTCATGCGTCAAGGCCAAACATTTATGAATATCAAAAATCTGTGAAAGAGGTATGACGTGCAAAATTTGGAGATTGAATCAACTTTGTATGGGACAGTTACTATTGCAAGGTTGGCCTGAAGATCTGACCAAATGTGTAATCCAGGAAGTCCATACATGCTGGGTGCAAAATTTCATTGAGATTCGATCAACTTTGTGATCCAATCTCCAAGCGAAAAATAAGTTTTGCCTAAAATTCAAAATGGCAGAGAAACTATCATGGCAGAAATGAAAACCAGTGCAATGGATTGGAAGGAAGCTTAGGGGCAAAACAACTGATACTAGACCTTCCTGTTCAGGAGTTATTGGCCAAAATGTGAATTTGCTTGTTATAGCACCACCAACTGGCCGATCGGTGTATTTTTTTGTTTTGTTACCAGAGTACTGGGGGAGATTTTAAACCTACCCACCAAATTTGGTTGCTCTTTAGGACTTATGGTCTTTGAGGTACAGATCATTTTAGATGAAAGATCCTAACAAAAACAATATGGTTCCAGCCCCATGGGTTTGAACCCCTAATAATAAGCAAATCTAGAGATTCTACAAAGATATTAAAATTTGCCAAGATTCACACTCTGCCTCCAAAGGTCTAAGCTAGGACACTGCAATGGGTCTAACAAAAGCACCGAATGAAGTAGGATCAAGTACACAATGAAGGACCTAATGGAAACATAGAACGGAAAAGATTAGTTCACAACAATGTAATTCACTGGACTCGCATTTAAAGGCATTTATTTAGAAATAATCAAGGGTCAGGAAATCTGAGATTATGATAAGAAGGCTTTATAGCAATACATCCTAATACACAATATGTCATTAGGTATTGTAGTATCATACACCCTCCCATTCTGATGTTAACACAAGCAAACTTTGTATGAATACATTTCTGTTTCCCACTGTATCAGTGACTTCTCCATCGATTAATTGTTGCTCCGAGGTCCAGTGATGAAGTCATACCATTGCAAGTCATCAGTAAACTCATCTTTTCCTTTCAATGATTGCATACCAAAAGGATTTGGCTGGGGCTAGCCCAAGTTACTGGTTAGTGAACAATGATAACCCAGTGACTGTCCAGTCTGGTTGAGCCTGCCTTAAGTTGGAACTCATTTAATTGTGCAGTTGAGTTCAACAATTAGTCTTATAAGACTTGTCCATGGCCATGTGTTTCTGGTTCTGCCACAATTCAATCAGCTACAACAGCAGAGATGATGAAATGGTGTCACAATGTCATAATATGCACAGCTGAGCAGCAGGCTTGGAATTTCGTCACAAAATTTTTTAGGTCACAAAGGCCACATGCCTGGGCACAAAGGCCATTGAGTGAAATGAGAGGATTTGGAGCTACAAATATCCTGTTAAGCCCAACGGACCCGGTAACCGGGTTCACCCCCATGGCGTAGTTACGAAAAATCGCGATGGAAGATGGTCTGTTTATAGAAGATATGAATGTTATACTGTTTTGAAAACATGGGGTCTTCAGCTTTCAGAATCCGTAATGTATGTTGTATGTTGTCCAAACTATGTCTTATTACAAAGTATTTTAACAATAAAGTCGTACAAATATAAACTTTGTAAATATAAGAGCAAGTTGTGATCAAAAGATCCGGGATAATTTTCTAGTCAGTCTACAATAACACGCTTGCTTGGTATCGCTGGAAACTAGAAATTCCGAGCCTTTCAATGACCCTAAACGCACCACGATTGGAACGATACAACGTCCGCCATTTCCGGGGAAACGTAGCAGTCAAATTTCACATTTTAAGTCACACTGACAAAAATCTATGTTCTTGCCAAAATATTTCACCAAGGCTTATGTTATTTTCGCCAAAAATGGCAGATTTTAGTTACTCACGTTTCTACCGTAAGTTCTTCTGCCGTGAGTTGTTTCTGACTCATAGCGATCTTCCGGGGATTTTCACCAGCCATTTCAGTCCAGATAGACTGGAGCTCTATGGTGGGAGCTCTGGCTCTTCGTCACCATCTGGTGGCTGTATCCAAGTACTGACACCAATGAACCTTATAGCATTCTATTCCTCTGACTCTGACAGTAGCAGGGCACAAATGCCATGGTGGCCGCAGGGGTGTACGGGCATCACGGCCAAAGCGAGGGGCAACGGCCGTCGTGGCCGCCGTGAACTTCCTACCCTGCTGAGCAGGCATTCCATACTGCCACATATTTGGGCTTATTGTTGTATAATATATACTGTCTATTATTAGTATTTCATACAACAATATAATCCAGAATGTTTTACAAACATGGTTAAAAACTGTTGAGGGCCATAAAAAAGAGGAGGAGCACCATTTAAAATACAGTATATTTTAGCCTGTCAAAAGTATAAGCCTTTTTCAAAACTAGGTCTACATTTTTATATATATTATTGTTACTCAATGTATTATTACATATTTTTAATTTGTAGTATTAATAAATGCTTAAATGTAGTAATGTGTAATAGTATTCATACACATTCTTATTCTTAATTATTATTATTATTATTGTTATTACATGTTTTATTTTATTATTATTATTACACTTACACCAAAACAGCAGTGAAATAGTGTTTTGTTTTGTCTGTTTTTTCTATTTTCTCCACAATCTTGTCGCTACACTGCTGTGGCCATCAAGAGACAAATTCAGGTCTGACATTTAGTATGAGACATTTCACTCCTGGAGTAGTTTTCAGCACTTAAAATAATTTTCAACAACTTGTTTACAGAAGGAAGTGAGAGTTGTATTATTGTGAAAATGTAACTATAAGTTTCCACACCTTAGCTACACATTTTCTCACATCTTAAATTCGTGAACACAAAATCTAATTTACCTTTGTAAAAAAAAAACTGTTTGCATTTAAGTTAAAAAGCTCAGTGTTTCAAACTTGGAAGTTCAATAATGTTTTTTTCCAGTGTTTTTCACTGATTGTATGTTCCCTCAAAGTACAGTATTGTGCCCATTTATGTATTTCAAGTTTATGCATCTGCGGAGCCCGGGAGTGGCCATCGGGAGAAAAATAATTTATGTCGTGGCCACAATTTACTGTAAAGTGCGCACGATATGCAATTCGAGCTCTCGTTTTATTTTTATACAATTTGTTACCTCGATTTCCTCTTTACGTGCGCACGAATTGCCAAAACGTGCCCTCGAAATAGTGATATCATGCTCTCAATATATAATACATGCACTCTTCACAAGCTTATAAAGAGTCAGTGCACATATTGGTGATTATGTTTAAATGTGGCGCTGTCCTGGGTGTCTTGCAGCCACCTGATTGTGTTTACATGGCCTGAAGGTTCAGTGGCTAAATATGTTGCAATATTTGGGGGATATTCCTATTCAGTGTAAACAGACAATGGATATTAACATACCAAATCCTCACTAGGCCTATCTGCAATACCTAAAAGGTACCTTTTAAGTTGCATTTTTTCCTAAAATACACAGTTTAACGAAATCGAGGGAACGAATTGTATCTCGTGCACACGAATGAACTAAAATGTGCGCATGTTACAGTAAATCGTGGACTCGATATAACTTTTTTTCTCTCCCAATGGCCACTCCCAGGCTCCTTATGCATCAATACAGGCACCACAAAAAAATGTTGTAAAAGCTATTTGCCATTTGTCTTTTAAATGTAAGTGACTGCAGAATGGAGCCCACTGAGCATAGTATTATTTTGCTGTATTTGTTGGGAATGAAGACCTGTGACCACACCAAAGTTCTCATAAATCTGCTTTGATGGCAAACAGAATTTTCGAAACAGAACTGAATTCTACTTCCACAACACTGAAAATGAAACTACTGAAACAACCACAACAACGGAAATCTTGCTTTTTCACATACAGCATGCTGTATCACAATAGTAGCTCAGAAGTTATAGTAGCCTATATACTGTATGTAACACAATATTGGCACTTCATAATAATAATTTCCTACTCATCCGATATCTGCTCAGACAATATACATACAGTGTTGTGCAAGTTCACACTTCACAAGAGCTAGCTCAAAGTTCAGTTCACACAGATTAAAATGAACTAGTTCACGTTCATAGTTCACAATTTTGAATTGTGAAAAAAAAAAAAAAACTAAGTTCACAGTCCCAAAAAATGAACTAGTTCACGTTCATTTCTTCCGTTTTTTTTAAATGAGCTGCTCCGAGCTATTCTTTTTCAATAGAACCTCCTCCTACCCATCCATCCCCAGCCCCCAATCATTGCCACTGCCCACTTCCCAAACTAAATGAATTACTGTACACTACTATTGAATCACAGACAGAGATTACTTTTAAAAGCCAAGAAAAACCAATGTGAGTATATGTTTTACCACTTAAACAATGTCATATTATGCAGAAAGTGAAAAAAAGAGGTGCAGTAAAGGTATACTGTAGATGCAATGGAAATTTTATTTAGCCTGCATGAACCAAATTATGCAGCAGTTCAAAAACATAAAATAGATTCATATGCTTCCAAGCGAGCTGGTACAGGCTCCACCACTGGCTTCATTACAGTCGCTAGCTGAAAGATGTGCTATGATTTCAGTTCTGCAGAGCACACAATTTAGAGTATTTAGAGTACTTCAGCAGTACCGGTAGCTGCGTCTGAATTGCCAGTTGCACTAGCCATGCCGGGTGCCGTAAATCCTCGGGTGCCGTAAAACACAGTGCGTGCACGTTCATGTTCATTAGTTGCAAACGGATACGTTCAGTTCACCGTTCACCAAAAACATGAGCACGTTCAATGAACGCGCTCTTTTAGCGCGTTCATGCACAACACTGTATACATATGTACATGCAACCCTAACCCTAAGTGCTGTACAATCAAAATAGCAAAAACCATAAAACAACACAATAAAAACAAAGACCAGTTTAAAAGATGAGGACAATAAAATAATAAACGCAATAAGACCATAAGAAAAAGAAAGGCAACTCTCATACTGAGTTAAAAGCCCAGGAATAATGATGTGTTTTGAGACGGGATTTAAAAACAGGCAGTGTAGGGGCCAGCCTAACATGCAGAGGCAACTCGTTCCATAGTTTGGGGGCTACAACTGCAAAGGCGCGATCTCCCTTATGCTTCAACCTAGACCTTGGGACAACCAGAAGCAACTGGTCAGTGGACCTGAGTGACCTTAATGGGACGTGTGGTTGTAAAAGGTCAGAGAGATAGGTTGGAGCTGGCCCATTTCATGATTTCATGAAAATCTTAAAATCAATCCTAAAACGTACAGGGAGCCAGTGGAGGGAGGCCAGTAGGGGGGAAATGTGCTCTCGCTTGCGTGTTCCTGTTAAAAGACGAGCTGCAGCATTCTGGACCAACTGCAAGCGTGAGAGGGAGGCCTGGCTAACACCAACATAAAGGGCATTACAGTAGTCAAGTCGGGACGAGATAAAAGCATGTATAACCCTTTCAAAATCACTAAACTGTAGAAGTGGCAGGAATGCGAAGACGGACAACTTCTCTCGTTGACTACGCCAACTCGTGTGTCATTTATTTTTAACTCTCAGAGCAATTTACCTCGCGCTCAAAAACACAACATTACGTCGAGCTGACGTCAGACTCAGAAAACCAGACTTTCTTAAAGGGACCTTAACCTTAAATGTCTCCTTAACCCTGAGAAGCACACAATATAACTGCGTGTGTTAAACATACCCAAACCACAGATTATGGTGAATAATGTCCATAGAGTCCGCCACAAAACGATAAAAAGGACTTGACCTTAGATAAGAGCCTCAGCTGGAAAAAGCTCGATTTTATCACTGAGTTTATCTGTTTGTCCAATTTAAAATCACTGTCCATTATTACACCCAAATTTTTTACAGTGGGTTTTACATATGGTTCCAGGGAGCACAGGTCCATATGAGGGGCATCACAGGCACCACTGGGTCCAAATATCAGGACTTCAGTTTTACTCTCATTGAAGTTTAAAAAGTTTAAGGCCATCCAAGCTTTGATGTCCTTGAGACAGTCCAACAATGGTTTTAAAGAGTTTGCATCTTTCCGTTTCAAAGGCAGGTAAATTTGTGTGTCATCTGCATAACAGTGGAATGAGATGCCATATTTTCTAAGAATGGACCCTAAGGGGAGCATATAAAGGGAAAAGAGGATAGGCCCGAGAATAGAACCCTGAGGGACTCCACAAGGGAGAGGTGCTGAGAAGGATACAGAGTCACCAAGGCTGACAGAAAAACTTCTTTCAGACAGGTAAGACCTGAACCACTCCAGAGCAGTACCTTTAATGCCAACACAATGCTCCAGGCGAGGAGGTTGAGGATACTATGGTCTACTGTGTCGAATGCAGCTGTGAGATCTAAAGGCATAAGAATGGCGGAATCCCCGGAGTCAGTAGCAAATAAAAGATTGTTAAAAACCTTTAAAAGTGCAGATTCTGTGCTGTGAAGGGCTTTAAAACCAGACTGGAACACCTCAAGAATGCCATGTATGTCTAAAAAAGATTGCAATTGTATGAGTACAACTTTCTCCAAAATTTTAGAAATGGGAAAGAAACTTAGATGCACTGAGCTTGTCCTTGTCAGCCCCCTTTCTCCTACCTCTACTCTGTAGACAAGGGCGGATATTTCATTTCACTGTTGGGGGGGACAATAAACAGAAAAATTTCTCAAGAGCAATTCCTGAAGGGGACACCAAAGGTGCCGCCAAAAGTACTGTTGTATTAAATGTATATAGAGGTCCATTATGAAACATTTCCATAAGCACTTCATTCCTTTCTTATGAAGATTTTATCAAATTGCCTTTGATATTACTGGGGTCTTTCTACTTGGCGTTTCGGTGCACTGAAAAATGATCGGATGTCTGTTTTTCTTTTCTCTGCCATTTTAACTGACCTGGCTGGCTGACAAATAGACACACACACACACACACACACACACACACACACACACACACAGCATGCAGGTTATTTACAGTAGTAGGTGAGATGCAACACCCATTAACTGAACTAAAGCTAATATATGCCTAATTAGATTTAGTTTTCCCGAAAAAGCAGATCTCTAATGTTTTGCTGTCAATGTGTAAAAGTAAAGAACGCTATGAAGCCTGCCAGAAACTTACTTATATTTTAACATAATGTTTGTTGTAATTATGTCTTTTTTATTAATTAACTCTTCATTTATTTCCAAAATTATGAACAAAATAACATAGTGGCAGCCATTTTACATGCAGTAAGAAAAAAATAATATACTTAGAACCTAATTACATAGGGTAAGTTAATCTTAAATATTATATTATAGAAATATTACTGTTACCATCTACAAAAGATAAAGTATTTTGGTATGAAATCCCGCATTTTAATTTAACCAAGTATCCTGTATCATAAATACATGTCTGGCATTTGTAACAAACCAAACCGCTTGAAAATCGGTCGAAAATTCAGTGAGTTATGATGATTTTAATTGTGGACAGACCTCCTGCCTCCATACACACACATGCATTAGGAGACGCGGCTCCGTACCAACACGCTGACGCACAAGATTCAACCGCGAGGTAACGGAACAAAATGTAGTCTGGTTACAATTGTGAATGTGTTTTATTCTACTGAGTGGTAGAAGTAAAGAAAAATGTCTGACACATCCTTTGTTTTAAGTTAACCTCAGCTACTTACTGGAGGTCAGCCACCACTGACACACTTCCAGAGATCCTCCACACACACTCGTACCGAGGGCTAATGTGTGTGTGTGGGGGTTCGGGGAGGCAGGTAGGCAGTGGACCAAACCACTGTGAGGCATATGAGGGGGGGACTCAATCTTTCGAAACTTAAAAACGCATTGTTTTGCGTCTATAATTATCACAAGTGCTTTCAATGCATATTATTATATTATTTAAAATTATATAGTTATGTTTACAATGATATATTGAGGGGGACAACTCTCTGTTAGTCCCAGGAAGGGGGGGTCCGGACCCCCCTGTCCCCCCCGTGATTTCCGCCCCTGTCTGTAGAGTGGATACCATAAACCAGCAACACAATATGGACTACACCAGCTGATTTCACTGATTAGCACACCTTTAAGGAGAGAGGGAGCAAATAATCAGTGAAATCACCTTGTGTAGTCTTCGGTTGGAGGGAAAACCTGCATACTCTTGGCCATCCATGGCACATGATTGGACACCACTGCCATAAACTATTGGTTTTAAATATTGAATCAACAGCAATCTGGTCACAAATTTGATGACTTGTACATATCCAGTACATATCCCACCCATATACAATATGTTTTGTGAAGAAGGGTTTTCCATATCACACAGTACCTGTGTATTTCCCTATTTGGGAAAAAAAATATGACAGAAATGTTCACATAAATGAATAAATAAAAATAAAAGCTGTATTTCCCCCATATGCATGCCATTTGGGAGTAGAGTAAGAAAACTCACCTGATGTAAATGGACGAGGAAAAGGAGAGGGTGATGTGTCAGGATCAATGCGAGCCAAGCTAGACAACAAGTAGAGCTCACTATCTGCTTTTATGGCACCTGGACTTTGCCTCTGATTCTCTGTCTATCTCTCACTCTCTCTTCCTCTCCCTCTGTCTGTCTCTCTCTCTCTGCATCCCTCTCTTATACACACACCCATACACACACACACACACACACACACACAAAAAGGTGCACACTATGATTATCCATTACCTCACTGACCATATATGGAACAGAGAGGTGATGATATGCATACAGGTGTGAGTCACCTGTCTAGAGAAGAGCCAGCCTCTCCTCTGTCCTCACTCCGTTGTCTCCACTGCCTGTTTGTCCACTCAGCTGTCTGCCATATATACATTCACTGGTTTAGTGCTGTGTATATCCAGCTCTGTCTCTCTGGTAAATCACAGTATTCCTATCTCCTCAGACATCATCACACCTATGTATGTTTTGATGTTTACTATTACCTGGGCTTCATTAATTGTGGGGCATGTTGGTGCTATTGTCTATGTTTCTTTTCTATGTCAGAGATCAACTGCGTTTTGCTGACTGGTGTGTACTGTCATGTAAATCATCTGCAATCTATTTTCTGGCAAATGGATGCAGTGGTCACTGACATGTTTGGCTTAACATCATGTCCAGCCTGAAAAGAACAGCCACACAGTACATGCACAGACAAGTGGCATTTGCACAAAGTGCCAGTGGCACTGGCTCAAATTTTTTTCTTAAATGACACACACAAAGTGCCTTTGATTTGCTGATCCATGTGGTCTATTTTCGAGGACTTCTTTATTGGAAGAAAAACAGTTGGCTTTTGTATCCAAGTGTAAATCCTCAGAGAGCTCTTTGGATAATGGTTGGCCTCAGAAGATTAAAATCTGACCGATTTTCAGATAAAGGAATTTCTCATAACACCCAGGGTCTCCCAACAACAGGCCAAAATCTGTACTGGAATGTTGACCCTTTAAAACACCAACACTCTTCCTTTTAAATACAAACACACACACACACACACACACACACACACACACACACACACACACACTTCTTCTACATGCCTATCAACCTCTCAGAGCTCAACTGTAAGGCCATCACACGCATTGCAAATACAATAGCACAGGACATCACACACCCACTCAATCGCCACTTCACTGTACTGCCCTCTGGGCGCAGGTACAGGACCCTGAGGTGCAGAAGGGCTCGCTTTGGCAAAAGCCTGATACCTGCAGCCATAGCAGCCTTAAACAGGGTGACTCGCTGAGGGAACTATGAGTCTTGTTTTTTATGTTGTTTTTGCCCGCCACTATTATGTGCTGCTGTTATACTTTACGTATTGTTACTGCCTGGTATTGTTGTGTGATGATGTGTGGAAGGTGTATTGTTGGTTCTCCTTGTGATGTACAGTTTTGTGGAAAAGAATTTTCCCCCGGGGACAATAAACTAACTAACTAACTAACTATTTGGATTTGGATATTTAAAATTTGGAGAGACCCATTTAGGCTACCACTGTCCCTTGGAATATTAGCAAATTCACCCCTCATCTCAGCATCTTGTTGACATGTACAGGTAGAATGTTTGACCTGGACAGTAATGAAATGGTCCAAATACAGGTGAAATGACTGACTCAAAACAAAACGGCTCATGATACAAGTCCACTTTAAACCTTATAGTATTTAAACACATTTAAACACCTTTAAACACATATAGGATATTATCCTTTAAGTCAAATGGAAAAACAATGCAAGAGTCATGGCAGAAATGGGAGAGATTTTTTAAAAAGTGGCTACTTAAACTGTCCACTGTCACTGCCTCCACACTGGCTCCTCTGTCTCCCAGATCAGACTCCCAATCTGATGAGCCCATTTAGACCAGAGCTGCGCCAAGCTCCGAATGGGTCGGTGCTTCACGGGAGTTAGGTGGACCGTGGACCATTAAATGTGTGTATGTGAGGAGGGAGGGAGGATCTGGACTTCTGCAAGCTGATTGGTCCTTAATGGGGCTCTGCCAGCGTTTGTTAAACTGAAGTCATGCAGTAACTCAACTGAATTGTGTTGATTGCCATGAGATGAGAGCACCATGGGGAAATTCCCAGCAAGGCAGATTGCAGAGGGGTCTACTAATAATGTACAGTATACAGTATTCCTGGAGGAGACTTGTGTACGTACTGGCATACAGTATATGCATGAATAAACACAAATGCAGACATACAGACAGATTTGTGCATACCTGGACACAACATTCAGAAAGATGCATCCAGAGACATACTGTAGTCATGTCACATAATTCCACAGTGCACTGTAGAGTCCTTATCAGTCAGTGCACACTTGCTTCCAATGCTACTAGAGGACAAGTTTGCAGTGGTTGCTAAACTGTAAATCATTGTTCTAAGGAGGGAAATAAGTCTCAGATGACGAGATTAACCACCTTATTATTTGCCTTATTCCAAAGCAGCACAGTGAAGTGCTTTCGACTTTGTTGTGTGGCTTTGGCATTTACTACAAAGGACAGCAGACAAGGACAAGCAGACCAGTACAAAAGGATTACAGCACTCAAAAATGAAATTGTTCAGCATTAAACAAATATTAGCACCTGTGCAGGTTAAATATTGCTTACCTGTGTGAGGTGGAAGCAGTGCGTCTCCCTTGACAGGAAGGTGTTAGGCTCTATGAACACACACAAAGTGTCTGTCTTTCCACTGTGTCAACCACACCCCCTTCTCCTCAACTCATTAACCAAGCATGTAGAGCAGTGAGAGTGAGAGAGAGCCAGAGAGAGAGCAGGGTCTTTGAGTGGTGTGATTGCCACACCACTCAAAGACCCTGCTCTGGCCCCACTTCCCTTCCCATCCCTCCCTTACTGTACATAATCCAGAGACTGTATGCTAGTTCATTGAATTTGAGTTGATGGGAGTTGACACCATGAGATTTTTTCTGTTGTAAAAGCACTGAGTGACTAGTGTGACAGTCCACTAAAGGCCACAGTATTCTTGCTGTGCAAACAAATTTTGGCAGGTTCATACGGAAAAAGGACACATTTGCGGCAGGGTGGGAAATTAATACTGCCACATGTCAAATGCAGGTGATTTTAAGCAGTGGCAGGTTAATTTGTTAGGTCCACCAGCCACTGTGGTGACCTTCGTTTGGAGGGACCCTTTATGGAGCATGTTTCAACCCGTTCTCATTCCCAACTCGTCCTATGTTGACTCCTTGTCAAATCCCTTGGTGTCGCTATAACGACGCTAAAGCCCAATGTCCACCAGAAGCGGAACGGCTGGGGCACGGGATCGGAACAGCTCTGCATTTCCTCGTGCATTTCCACGCTTGTCAGACGCAAGCGGATCCGGCAAAAATAGACCAGACGCAGAAAAAGAATGGAGCGGCCGAAACTGCCGCGTGGGTTCCGGACGGCTTCCGGACGGCTTCCGTGCCGCTACTGCAATGCATCTGCACCCGGTGGTGCAGCCGTACCGCATCTGGTGGACATTGGGCTTAAAGGTACCCTTCTGCGTCTGTATAGGACGCACCGGGTGTTCCATAGACTCCATGGTAAAGCCTCTCGCGGCAGTAGGCTACTGGACGCTTGCAACTTTCTCTCCTGGACCACGGAACACACAGTCTGGCGTACATTTTCTGCCCAAATAAGGCATTCCGCTTTGATGCATTTCTTTGCTTGAGCTCTTTGGTGCTAATATTAATTTTTTTTTTTTTAAATGGTTAGTGTGGTTGTAGATCAATTTCGAGGCCAAATGAAAAAAAAAAATGGCTTGCATTTGATGTCACCTGCTAGATAAATACATACATTTGGCTCATAACCTATATAACAAGTTATTTCAGTGGCATCTCAATAAACTCCATAAAATATAGCACTTTATAACGACTGTATCGTTACATCTACTTTACAATAAGCACAATTTAAATAGAAGAACGCAGCGGGAGTTAACGTTTCTAAACGTTGCATAATCCGTTTCGTCATTGAACATACCTCTTTCTGCCCATGAAACAGAGCTGATGAAATCGCGGCAAAATAGCACCAACAAGGGCATATTTTTGTAATTTTTTTGATTATATCCTTTTATAACATCAACCTGTTGGTTCAGATTGTATTGCATCTTTCTAATATTGAACAGTTTGCCTTTTCACAACCGCAACCTTCCACCCGGAAAAGCTACAGCTTGCGCTGTTCAGCGCTTCCTATGAGCACTTCACAATAAAAGCCCTACTCCGTGGGTTTTGTTTTGTTGTTGTTTCTCCCATAGTTTACGTTGTAAACATGGAATTGACATTGTTATTGGGGTATTTGAGGGTGGAAAAGAACAAATATTTTGTCAGATTTCAGCCATCTTAATGGGATGCAGGAGAATTTCAGAAAATATTGCATTTGCCGCCTGCCATCAGTAACCCCACTCCCATGAAAGTACAGCTCAATAGCTTTCTAGAGAAGTTGACCCCATATCTCTAGCCCCTTGTGTTGCTGCATAATAAGCCTTCAAAAGTAGCCCAGGGTCAGAGTTCAAAGGGCAATATAGTACAGGAACCACCCATGTTCTCCATATTGACATATGTTACTCTCCAGGTCAAGGCCTTTCCAAAAATGTCTTTAATGGTGTCCTACGACAAAGTTAAATTTTCACCTCTGTCCAGCTGCAGCCTCTTTCAGGCGTAGTTTCTGAGACCCTTTGAGACTCCAGCCTGGATAAAATCAAGTCTTTTGATTTTTTGCTTATTTAGTTAAAAGGATCCTTCAAGGTATTGATGGTTTCCCTAATCACAGTCATACTTTTGGATTTGGGCTAGTGTACCTACCAAATACATCTGTATTGTTGTCATAGGAGGGTTAGGGTTGGATAACATTACTGTTTTTGAAGCACTTTAGCCCCTTCCCCAAACCTCCTGCATGGTCAGGATTTGTTGTAGCCTCAATATCTCTCTGTTTACAGATTAAGTTTCCTACATATATCTCTGAAGATTCCCTGTTATGAACTGGCAGTCTCCACAGCTGATTAGTGGCTTATCCTTACCATGGGGTGATGAGTTGATAATCAGATGGATATGGTCATGACATTTACTATGCATGGCCTCAGATCAGAGCATTTCTTAAAATAATATTCCAACTTGGGTTGTTGCTAAAAAGTGTATTGTGTAACTGATTACTAATATTGCCATGCTGTTTGTATTCAGTGCATTTCAAAGTAATCTGACCCAACCCTGTTTAACTGTTACACTCCTCATTATAGCAAGTTGTTACCTATGTGGTTTGCTTTTTAGCAACAACCCAAGTTGGGATATTATTTTAAGAGGCTCACTTGATTTTATCCAGGCTGGAGTCTCAAAGGTTCCTGTACTGCAATATTACCCTTTGAACTCTGACCCCGGGATGCATTTGAAGGCTTGTTATGCAGCAACACAAGGGGCTAGAGATATGGGGTCAACTTCTCTAGAAAGCTATTGAGCTGTACTTTCAGGGGTTACTGATGGCAAGCAGCACTGAGTTGGGTTGAAATGCAATATTTTCTTAAATTCTCCTGCTTCTCATTAAGATGGCTGAAATCTGACAAAAGATTTGTTTTTTTCCCCACCCTCAAATACCCCAGTAACAATGTCAATTCCATGTTTACAACGTCAACTAACAAAACAACAAAACCCACGGAGCAGGGCTTTTATTGTGAAGTGCTCATAGGAAGTGCAAACTGTAGTTTGCTGTTTACTGGCAAACTGCTCAATATTAGAAAGATGCAATACAATCTGAACCAACAGGTTGATGTTATAAGAGGATATAATCAAATAAATTACAAAAATATGCTTTTGTTGGTGCTATTTTGCCGCGATTTCATCAGCTGTGTTTCACGAGCAGAAAGAGGTATGTTCAGTGACGAAACGGATTATGCAACGCTTTGAAACGGAACTCCCGGCTACGTTCTTCTATTTACATTGTGCTTATTGTAAAGTAGATGTAACGATACAGTCGTTACATAAAGTGCTATCTCTTAATGGAGTTTATTGAGATGCCACTGAAATAACTTGTTATACCTATAGGTTATGAGCCAAATGTATTTATTTATGTAGCAGGTGACATCAAATGGTAAATGCAAGCGATTTTTTTTTTTTCCATTTGGCCTCGAAATTGATCTACAACCATACTAACTTTTTTTTAATTTTTTTTTATTAATATTAGCACCAAAGAGCTCAAGCAAAGAAATGCATCAAAGCGGAATGCCTTATTTGGGTAGAAAATGTACACCAGATTGTGTGTTCCGTGGTCCAGGAGAGAAAGTTGTACGCGTCCAATAGCCTACTGCCGCGAGAGGCTTTACCATGGAGTCTATGGAACACTCGGTGCTCAGATCAGCCCCCAGGCGTCAGGTCTCAGCCTTGCTGACAATTTGACATGGTGGCCAACGGTGGGACTGCAGCCTAAAATTCACCTGCGGCCCAAAAAGCTTTTTTCCCATAGACGGCCATTGTAAAAGACAGTCCTCTAAAACTGTTAAGAAGATACCTACAACACCACACAAGACCTTAAAACACTCTTTGAATTATGTATTTTTTAACCACGAAGGCCGATTTTTTTTTAAATTACTCAGAGCCGTATAAAACACTGTTTTTTGTGTGTGACGTCACCTCAGGGTACGAGCAAAGCACGCGCCTCTGAGCTCTGCATCGGGAACGAGCCTCCTGCTTCCGCTGCTGCTCCGTCTGTCAGCTGTGTTCGTACAGTCCGGCTTCGCTTTTATTAAAATATGAAGTATTTTACATGAGCAGCCCACCGGTATTTAATATGTACAGATAAGAACTGATCACCGAAAACGGAGGTTTGGGATTAGGTGTGTTTTCTGTGCTTGTTCATGCCACGGAGATGTAGACAGCAAGCTAACTAACGTACATTAGCCTTGTTTTTAGCCTACTTCACATATTCCACAGGTCTGTCTGGCGAACCCAACTAGTCATGCTATTCATCACTTTTGTATTTCGTTGTGAATTAACTTTATGTTCTTTTAATTTTTTTAAATAAACGATTTTAAATAACTTGCCCTGTACGCGATTTCTAATTCAGTTTCATGACTAACTGTGTGGTGCTGTATGGTTAACCCGCTTGCATGGTAGTGACTGTGAGTCTAGCTGCCAGTCAGAGTTGCACTGTGTTTCTAAACAGAAGTGTGTGGCTGCTGTGTAGGGAAGTGAACCAGGTTGACTTAGCTTTGACAGACTACTGATAAACTCTGACTGTATGATGACATCTTGTCAAACTACCACAGCAAAGTGCTGTAAATGCTACAGGACCAAGGATACAGGGCCAACTCATAATTTTCATTACCTGGTTCTTCTAAGTAACTCAAATAAAAATATCAAGGATTTAATATTAAGGATTTAAATGTCAGAATGTAAAGTCAAATTCATCAAGCATGATGATGGGTTTGATCTTGTGTACTTTAGTCCATTGGTTCTGCAGGCTGTATCCAGCAGACAGCTACAGGTAGGACTGTGTGAACATCAGACAACACAACATGCATACTCATGAAGTTGGTCCATGCTGTGCGGCTTCAGTCAAGCTTGGGAGAAATGTAAACATTATAAGATTGAATGAGCAGATATGCTTGGGGAAACCTGCCTAGTAATAACAAAAGTGATGACATCTTTATCTTTAGTACAAACTTAAGACAACTTCTCACAATGGAATAGTGACGTGGAAATTAGAGTTGCAAGCAAATGACTTCTAGCAACTACTGGCTGAATACTTACTAATATGTATTAATATAAATATTAATATAATTATATAATAAATTTAATTAATATATAAATATAATTAATTACAACATTCATATAAATATGAATTGTATTAATATAAATATGTATTAATATTATGATATTTAATTAATTAATAATAATTAATAATATTGACTGGTGAGTAATCAAAAGTTGACATCTAAAAAGTTTTAGATTTTAATTTTAGGAGATTCCTTCTCTCTGCTCTGCTCTGCTCGCCCCTCCCCCACCAAACCGTCCGTTCCACACTCCCAGCTGCAGCTGCAGCTGCTCGCTCCCGACCTGCTCACTTGATGGCGAGAGCGCGACCGGGCTCGCTCGTGGGCGCGCTACTCCTGGCAGGAATACGTAAACAGACACTACTGCGTATGGTTCGTGGGCCGCACATCACGGAAGTAAACCAGGAAGAAAAAACCTTTTTTGGCGTATGCGCTGGGTGAGCAGTTTACGTTCAAATGAATGGGCGGCCATTTTCCCGTTCATCCTCCAGTTAATATAGAACCTCCTTGATACAGATGCGAAAGGGTACCTTTAGCGTCGTTATAGCGACGCCAAGGGATTTGACAAAGAGTTAACATAGGACAAATTGGGAATGAGAATGAGTTAAATAAAATGAACCCATACCCCATTAATCCCACACACTGCAAGGTAGGTGAAGTGCTAAAACATATACATTCAATGTTATGATGCAAAGAGATATACATATGCCTACATGTCTAAACAAACTACAACTCCCATGATGCCGCGAGCCGCTAGACGCTACACTCGAGAGAACAGCAGCAGTTTCAAAGAGAACTTGCTCAAAGAATGCAATTTATTTTACTTGGGAGATCGACAAAATAACCAAAGTACAAACTTCACATTTTACACATTCCAGTAGTCTTGAATTTCTGTTTCAAAATATCAACTTTGTAGCTTCTTACATGCAAAACAAACTTTATTGAACAACATTCTGTCACTATCTCTCTCAGTTTTCTCTATCAGAGAGAAAAATGGCTGCATGCGCCTGTAGCCAATAGAAATGGTGACATAGCAACCACTCTGTTCAGCAAATTCAATTTACATCTCGAAGAAAACATATTATTCTTCTTTCTCTTTAACAGAAGAGTACTGAAATGGTTTCCATTATGTAAAAAAATATGCAAAATAAATGAAAATGAAAATTACAAAAACTTGTCCCCTCCCTTCTTTTGTTCAGTGATCCAGTGACAGCCCACTATTCTACTATTTACACATGACCAACACACCAATTCAATTACTAAAGAGGGGCTTAAAGTTTGCTGGAATACCTCTCCATTACACCATCACTGTGTATCTGGTGCAAAAGTAGCAAACATTACTGAATTAGCTCCTGCTCTCATAGATCTGCACCCGACTATTGACACCGTGATTATCCACACGTGCACCAATGATGTAATGTCCAGACAATCAGTCAATCTACAGTATGAACTTGAGTCACTGATGACCACTATCGAGAGTCTAGGAAAGAACAGACAAAAAAAACAGAATGTTTCAGCCGCCTTTTGAAGTTGTATCGTATCGTATCGTAATACGATACGATACGATACAACTTCATTGTCCACACGAGGTGGAAAATTGTCTTTGGCTCACAGGCATTACATAAAATCAACACAGTACATAAAATCACACAAAATGTGCATACAAAGAGACACTAAGAGATACACAAGAGCATATAAAAGTGCATCATCAGGAGTTCAAAATATTGATTGCATTGGGAATAAAGGATTTCCTAAAAACATTTTTGGTTCCCCAAGGGACCCTATAATGCCTCCCAGAGTTCATCAGCTCAAACAGAGAGAGTAAAGGATGAGAGTCGTCTCTAACAATGCTCAGGGCTTTGTTCCTGGTCCTGTGGAGGTATAAGTCACTCAGCTGGGTCTGGGGGTTTTTCACTATTTTGCTGGCCATATTGACAATTCTGGCAAGTTTACCCCTTAATCTACAGTTAAGGTTGCAACATCATTTCATTAGTATACAGGGAAGACAATACAGGTGAAAGAACACTTCCTTGCGGGGCTGTACTAATAGTAAGCTGATCAGACATTACACATTACACAGACTCTTTGTGGTCGGTTAGAAAGGAAGTCTCTTATCCAAAGAATGAGGCCACTGTTAAAGGATAAGGCTGGTGTTTTTTAATGCATTTCTTACCATCAGCAAAATAACAAAATCAGCAATGAATTTGTTTTGCTAACAAGTCTCGTCCATGTAGCCGTTGCCCAATGAAGCCATGTCCCAGTAGCCATAGAACTCCATTGTATTAAAAAAACGATTAAAACACGTCACAGAGCCATGCCGTTGCTCTGGGCAACATATTTCATCACTGCGACGCACCGGGCCGGCCGAGGTTTTCCTCAAACAAATTAATAAGCCGACCATAACCACGTTTCCATCTCAGGAAAGTGGTTCCGTAGCACCGAAAATAGTCCCCATCATAATGAAGAATTTGTTCCCATTTGAATTTGATTTGGTAATAACTACAATAGTCTGACTTTTCATGGTAACAGTTATTAATTTTTAAAATTGAAACTATGTCTTTGTGAGCTGTATTTAAAGGTTTTTAGCTTACAGTTGGAGCCAATGACTTCCGGTTTGAAGGCTAAAAAGGGAACGTGGGAAGTCGGAAAGTAATGGGAGTAGAGCAAATGCATTGTTGATTTTGTTATTTTCATAGGATTTGTTGACTATAAGAAATGTATTTAAAAACACCAGTCGTATCCTTTAACCTCAAGGTCAATAAGTCTTTTTAAAAGAATATGTGTATAGTTTACACTGCTGGCTGCAGAACTTTTATATAGTTCTGCAGCCTATGGGTTCATTAGCAATTTTGACTCTTTCTGAACTGTATAGGATCTTTTTAAAATGGACAGTATACACCCTAGAAGGGCACAATGGTACTCACCTCTAATTTTATCAATTACATAGCTTTTAACAGAAACTGACTAGCATCCCATCAGGTTTCTTGTTCTTCACCAGGTCCCCAGCCAATGCAACAGAGGCCCCATTTACACTTGTCATTTCATGCGTCCCTTATCTGGATAGTATCCAGATATGATTTATCCACATTCCATTTACACCTGGCCACATCAGTGCATCTCCGTTAGCCAGATAGAAATCCAATTGCATCTCTCCCTGCTTTCCCGCGATGTATGCAAATGTGGAGATGGCAGGCGCCACAGAAATTCCGATTTTGTATGCATTTCTGCGTATTCTTCAAGTTAGACGGCAGGCGCTACTTCACACAGACTATTAAAAAAAACTTTGATGGCAAAGTAGTGAAATAATGTAAAAATGGCCTTTAGACTTAGTTCATTTCCAGGCCTACTCTAGCAAATTAGAAATCCTTCTAATAGTAATATTCCATGTCAGAAGAACGTCTACAACTAAATAGTGTCTTTGTTGGTCCAAAAAGCATCTTCATTTCATTACAGGCTCATATGGTGTGAATTAGTCTGAAGTAAGTGCATTACAGTCTTTTAGCAGAGCCCCAATTTGTTCCAAATAACTGCGACAAATTCAAGGTGTTAAGCAATTGGATGTAATGTCATAAGGCTATAAATTAATGATGCGTTATGTTTTTGTGGCACACGGCTGGGGTGCATTGGAGATGCCAGTGCCGGGCGCACAGCCATCCTCTACAGCCAGCTCTCCACCACTGCAATGAGCTTCTTGAGACCAACCTTTATATCTTCATATATATTTTTAGTCCGGGTCCGGCTCTTGGAGCTGGTGGCATTAATTGCTGCTGTGACATGTTGCCACTCAAACTTTATTTTGTTAGTGATGCCCGAACTGAGGCCACCAAGGAAACTTTGTCATTTTCTCACACAGAGTATGGAATGACAAGCACATTTACATGCATCAGTATTTATTAAGGGCGTTGTTGAGAGACGTTTTTCTGTTTGGGAGGAGTTGATGGTTGACGTATGCAGCTTGACAAGACCGATGCATTTACACTTGGCAAACTTGAGGATACAATGCGTCTCAAACCACCTCCGAAGGTGGTTTAAGCAATCGGATACCAAACCGTCTCCAATGCGTCTTGGTTGCATTTACACTTGAAAAAATTGTAAAAAACCAAGCTTTCTGTCAGCAGTTATTTTTGGATTCTTCTGGCTCTCGTGGACACTTACACCGGTTTAAAAGGTAGTGCATCTTTGAGAAAAAATAGTTCCTATCCAAATAGCACACAACTATTGACAGAAAGCTTGGTTTTTTACAATTTTTTCAAGATAACATACTGACACCAGTATGATTATACTGTGAGCGTCCAGTTGAAAAACAACATTTATCATAGTTTTTAAAGACTGTCACGTATGCCCCTAGGTTTCTATTGCAGTAGAGTAGGA
The DNA here is from genome assembly GCF_048128805.1 of Centroberyx gerrardi. NCBI lineage: Eukaryota > Metazoa > Chordata > Actinopteri > Beryciformes > Berycidae > Centroberyx > Centroberyx gerrardi. The sequence continues at coordinate 32,085,692 of NC_136006.1, read as the reverse complement.
GGGGGCTTCCTTTACTGGACGGGCGGAGCGGGGGGCTAGCAAAGTTATGGTTTCTACTAATAGGGATCATGACGGAAAACATGTTATTTGGGCCCATGGTTCAAAATACTGAACTATTCCTATAAACATTCCCCCCTTTTCCTTCATCAATTTCATTTGTGTAGGAGCTGGAGAGCCATATTGACTTGAAGGATTTGTTTTGTTTTGTTTCATGTCAAGTATATACGGAAGCGTAATGCATTCACTTGAGAAAAAAAAATGTGCCCTGTTTTTCTGAATTAACGAGATAATTATCTCAGAAAAACAGCAGATTTTTTTTTTTTTTCAAAAATGCTCTGTTTTTCTGAATTAACGAGATAATTATCTCAGAATTCTGAGAAAAGTTTTCATGGAAAAAAATAATTCTGCTCTGTTTTTCTGAGATAATTATCTTGTTAATTTAGAAAAACAGAGCAGAATTTTTTATTTTTTTTTAAATGCTCTGTTTTTCTGAATTAACGAGATATTATCTCAGAAAAACAGAGCAGGATTTTTTTTTTTTTTAATGCCGTTTTTCTTAATTAACAAGATAATTATCTTGTTAATTTAGAAAAACAGAGCAGAATTATTTTTTTCCATGAAAACTTTTCTCAGAATTCTGAGATAATTATCTCGTTAATTCAGAAAAAGAGAGCATTTAAAAAAAAATAAAAAATTCTGCTCTGTTTTTCTGAGATAATTATCTCGTTAATTCAGAAAAACAGGGCAAATTTTTTTTTCTCAAGTGAATGCATTACGCTTCCGTAGATATGTTTACTGTATTTTATTTTATATATATATTTTTAAGTTTTGCAGTACCACTGTATATATGAGTGGCGCCAAACCGTTTGTTTAGGCCACGATCCTGTGGTGATGTTAGCTCCCGTTTTGTTGTGTTCCCCTATGGGAGAGGAGCTGGAGTGACATATTCACTTGGAAGATTTGTTTTGTTTTGTGTCATGTCAGTCAGAGAATAGACGGACGTTTAGGCGGAGCATAGATGACAAAAAAACGAATATTAATGTCCACTAGAGCTGCCTATTTTTTTTAGTTTAATCAGAGAAGAAGCATAACCCAAGGTTCTTGTTTAGCACTTTACATCAGCTTCTAAATCCTGCCCTTTCCGACTGTTTCGGCCTCCTTCCCCATGACTGAAAAATTCTTAGAAATTTTTGTTGACAAGATAAATGGTCCATTTGCTCCATGTCATCCCCTCTCTCTACCTTGTCTTTCCTGTCTCTCTCCTGCCTCGCCAACCCAACTTTTCTGCTGGCCAGCCGCCAGTCTGTGCCTTCCCTCAACCTGATGATACGAGAGGGATGCACCAACCACCACGCACAAATTGGAAATGTAAGTTGATCCTGTCTAAATCGCTCTCTGCAATGCAATGTCATATAACCCCCTCTCTCTTTCTCTCTCATGTACTGTATAAGTCACTGCATAATTCAATAACTGGATGGACATTCTGAAGTGAGCAGATAGAAAGTAGCACAACAGGTGTGTGTGTGTGTGTGCATCTGCATCCATGCACATCAGTGCATAGCCCAAAGGGTGCTAGTGGTTTCATGGGAAAAAGTGTCACTGAACTGGCAGATTCACTGCACAAAGAGTCAAACTTCATTTTATCTACTTTTAAAATTCCATGATGTGGCATAAATGGTAAAAAAAAAAAAACAAAAAAAAACAAAAGGGAATATTTATAAAGCCTCTTAGAAAATGAGGGTAGGTCTTTTTGATATAGAATAAGGAAGATCACCAAGGAGTAGATGTAAGAAGAAATCAGATATACTAATTTGAGATCCTTTGTGAAAACAGACCCAGTGAGCAGAAATCATATGGTTTATTTTAAATTGTATCAACTTGGCAGAATTACAGTGAGGAAATAGCAGTTGACTAATCTAGTAGGCTATATAACAGGTTTCCGGATGATGATACCTGGGACATCAGTGTAGGGTCTCCCCAGTAAAATCTGGCCATTTCTAGCACTGGAAACATGTGACCGCAACATATTTATGAAAAATAAGTTCATTATATGTCCTTGATTAATATCTAGTGAATAAACTGCAACAGTAAAATGAACAGTGCTAATGATAAAAACTTAAGTATAATTTTCAGAATTGTTATTGTACATAAAATATCAATAAATGACTAGAGCATATACGTAGATAGAAAATGAAGGCAATTCATCAATATCCTGTGTTCCGCAAACAATACAGTGGCCTAGCAAGTAAATATTAATTACAGTAAACACTTCTGTGATCAGTATCAACATGATCTCACAGAAAAACTTGAAATGAACACGATTTGTTAAAAGCAAATTACGTGTTGGTGGAACGTAACGCGTTGAAATGACGTATTCCCAGCACAAATCGGTTACGTGAAGGAGACACGACTATAAACAGGAAGTAGTGTCACATTGAAGGAGCACAGTGGAAAGTGAAGCTGTGTTCGGAATGGTTCACTCGTTCACTCACTCACTATTCCCTATGCAGTGTTTGTCATATAGTGAACTATATGGGCAACGACCGAACAAACTTTTGGACACTACATTAAACATCATTGCTTCAAAAAAAATGTGCTGGATATTTGTGTGACGCACCTGGGTGCGCCCAGCATTTCATAAACAAACCAGGCACTCTTGACAGCGGGTTGAAATGTACTCAGATAGTATTGATTTTAGGAAGTTATGAACATTAAATTACAAATAAATTGTTGAAATTCTAATCACGTGCAAGAGTGGTTTTGTCAATAAGGTGCTGTCTCCTAATGCGATAGCAAGCTGTTTTGGTTTTGTAAACAATAAGCTTGTGCACTAACGTTAGCTAGCTCACAAGCTAGCAACTAGCTAGCTACTCTTCTTCTGTAAGACATGATCGCATTGCATTGTGGTATACAGGAGAAATTCTAGGGCACATCGTCTGTTCACTACAATTTGCAGTGCACTGTGAGTATTTTATAGTGAACTATATAGGCCTAGTGAATCAAATTAACCGTTTGGACCTAGTGTCCAATTTGGACACTAGTACAAAATGGCGGACACACTATATAGTGTACTATTTCTGTAATAGGGAACGGTTTCAAACAGAGCTTAAGGGTGCTGTGGTCGGGGTGGCGGTGGATAGGCGTATGCGTTTGCCTTCGATGCCAGTGACCGGGGTTCAATTCTCAGCGTTTACAAAGGACATTTCAACTGTGAGTCTCATTTTTAACAAACTTTTTTTCCAGAAATGCAGGAAGTGCTAATTTCAGGTCATTCACTCACTCACTCAGGGACGGTTTGCACGGACCCTGCGCTTCATCAGATGGCCTCTAGAGGCCGTCTTTGACCGCAAGATACAGTGTTTCCCATACAGAGGTACAAAATCAAGTTGGTCAGTATATAGAAATTGATCTAAATTGATCTCTAATGGGCCTGATGTGCGCATCACGTCATATCTGTCATGTGGAGATGCACAAATAGCAGACCAGCAGCATCCGCAGAGTCTGCCGGTGTGAAAACAAAAGTGAAACTTAACATTCCACAATTTGTTCCAAACTCGCCTGTGTAACATCTTCTGCTGCCCTAAAACTTTAAGGTAGGTAACGTTATTATCTTGTCGTATTTAAGTAACGTTATGGAACTAGGTAATTGAACAATGTCGCAGTGCTTCAGAACATAGAATTGAACACACGCGCCGTGGGTCTGTACAGGATCTGTGCTTGTCTTATTTAACCATGACCAAGCCCTTTCCCTAACCCAAACTTTAATAACCAAGTTGTTTTAGTTGCCTAAACTTAACCATAACCTTAACTCTAACCTTAACCAAATTTGTTTTACTTGCCTACACTTAACCAAAGTCGTTTTACTTGCCTAAACTTAACCATTAACCAACCTGGAATGTAATTAAATTTGTGGCAGAGGAACGTATTTCAATTTGTTGCAGGGAAACGTAATTCAGTTTGTGGTGGAGAAACAATATTTTCCCATAATACATGTCCACAGCATGTAAATCGCCGTTTCAGAGTTCATGTTCATTTCATGTATTTGTGTGAGATCATGTTGTCCAGTATAGGTGGAAAACAATAACACCTTGTCTCTTACATACAACAGCATTAAAAAGTATATTCCTCTGACTGCCATAGGTGGCGCGACTAAGAGGCTAGGGGAAGCTTTGTTTTTTAAGCCTAGATACTCATCATATTCTACTATATGTTGAAGTAGAAAAGGTTATGATAAAAAGAAAGTCATGCCTTCACTCAGCATGACCAGGTCAGCATTAACAGTTAAACTCAAGCATTGTAAAATAAACAATGGATAACCGTAGCCAATCTTACGCACTTATTACTCTGTGATTATTTTCCATTCACTATGAATTATAGCCTAATATGTTGATAAAAGTAAAAAAAGGCTATTAAAAAAATGTCTTTGTTCACACTACAACTAAAAACTTCCAAAACGACAACTATATTCTTGGTTCAATCTCAGAGCGATTTTTTGGATGTAGAGACAGCGATAAAACATTTTCAACAAATCAAAATACATTTCTACAAAGGAAGGGTTGGGAGAATTTGTTAGTTCACTGCAATGAGTTGCTTGCAGAGGAACTGATGACAGAAGTCCAGAGGAACCCAGCGCTATTTGACAAAGACCATCGCCTCTAAAAATTACAGTTACAGTTAAATTACAACAGTATATTGTTATAGTTTATAGTTATTGTTGTCGCTCTAAGTGTGAATGGGCCTTAACAGCCGCAACTTAGGCGCTCATAACACACTTTTCTGTCATCCAACTGTGATGCTCTTATTAAACAATAACAAAATAACCATCTCTGACTGGTAAAGTCAAATTGACCTCAGAATAGATGTGTGAGGTGAGCATTGCTTCTGTGTGAAGAATGAATGGAATTATTCTACTGCGCTATCTCAATTTGGCCATACCAGCGATAAATGCAATAATTTTGATAATTTTGAGCTTAATGCATTGATTCTAATTTTATATTTCATGGCAAGATGCAGCCTTTCTTATTCCATAGTGCCAGTCGAGCTGTTTAGGTGGTTTGCCTAATTTTGTCCTATGAAAATCTTTTTTATTTTAGCTTCCCAATGCGTGATGCCCTAGCTCTGCCTATGCTGAATACACAGGCATAATTCAATACAATGGAAACATATTTAATTTGCCACAAATGTACTGTATTGAATGCTGTGTAAATTCTGGAACGACTGCAGCGGTAGGGCTCATTCTCCAGTGAAGGTTGGGTTGGTCACAGTGGTGGTGGCATTCTTGAACAGTGGGTTGTCGGCCTGTTGAGGGAGCAAACACAATGATCTGTTTTCAACCATGCTAATTACAGAGACGGTTTACATAATAATTAACTTTAGATTATGCCTTGAATACGCCTACATTTATAATTCAAGATGATAGATCATTTGGCAAAAAAATTTATAAAAAAAAAAAATGATGATAATAATGATGTTTAATGTCATAATAATGAATGTGCCATTTTAACTATAACAGTTACATGTGTTACACTGCGCAGAATACATACAGAACAGAGGCTAAAGGGGACATCAAACATTAATATGGGTGCTCACTTAATGAATTTGACGATTAAATACAAAGTAATTGGGTTAAAACATTATTTCTACCTATTTAAAATCTTGCGCTTTTATTTTGAAGGCTAAACCGCGAAACCAGAAGTCTTGTTTCTCGTAATTGGAGCTAGTCTTACCTTCCGAGGCTGGGGTGTGCAAACGTGACTTTTTTTAAATCAGCAGCTAGAGTGGCCGATTTCAGCTAAATAATGGCGTAAATGTCGGTGTTTTCAAGTTACTTTGGGATCAGTTGGCTTCAAGAGACTTGGATTATGGTGGATGTGCTGGATGGAGCCATTTTATGGTTATTTTCCATTATTTCTTGAAGACTGAAGATAGGTCCCCAGCAACTGCAGTTGCTTTGGAGAAGGCTGCTACGTACTTCAGCTGGGAAGCTCCGGGACTGTTGTATGAACTAACTTTACCCGATTTTCTACTGGCATGGGGGTGAGTAGATTATGACTGAATTTTCATTTTTGGGTGAACTATTCCTTTAACCATTTCATATCATATATTACTCAGACTTCCCCTTCTCTTTGATAATTGTTCTGTTTGTGCTTTGCTTGTCGAATTATCTGACATTCATGACCTTTCAATTCAGTGTGTTTGGATTCCAGGGTTTTGAATAAAATGAAGATAGTCAAGCACGAAACTTTGCTCTCTGTGAATTCAATCATGGTCCTCTTATCATGGTCTATGTGCAATTTTGTTGTGTTTTTTTTATTGTGCGTTTTAGAAAAGCACATTATTATTATTACTACTATCATTATTATTACTAATATGTCAAAATGGCATTTAATTAAGCAGGCTCACCTCTGCCCACTTGGATTTCTTCTTTTCATTTTCAAACTTCCTGAACTCTTTCAGGTCGTTCATGTAGATTAGGCCTTTGATGAGGAGCAGTATCAGGAGGCCGATGAGAGCCACACCAGCAATGGAGCCTCCAATAATAGCATAAATGTTTGGTAATTCTGGACATTCTGGAACAAGAGGGATATATATATATATAAAGAAACCATTTGTGTATTGGAGTCCATGTATATTGTCATTTGGGGGGTTAGAAGAAAATTGCAAATAGTAGAGGTGACAATGGCCAGCCTTGCCTTGTGCCTGGGTCAGAGTGAAAGGTTTAGATATGGTTGTGGTAGTAATTGTAGAGGCTTGGGGTATTAATCAATTTCATGAAATTACTTCCAAATCCAAATTGTCCCAGAGTAGATTGCAAGAAAGACCAGCTGACCCTATCAGATGCCCTCTCTGCATTCAAAGAAACAACCAACACGGGATCACTGCTTTGTTTAGCTATGTGCATTATGTCGTAGAGTCTGTGTGTATTATTGTGTTGACTGTCTTCCTTTGATGAAACCTGCCTGGCCTGGATGGATTAGCCTAGGCATGACTGATTCTTATCTGAATGCAAGAGCTTTACAGATGATTTTGATGTTGCAGATGATGAGAGATATAGGTCTGTAGCTGGAACATTAAGTCTTGTCTTTGTCTTTTTGTTAGTATCAGTGTGATTAGGACAGTATTCACATGAGGCGGAAACTTTGATTTGGAAAATATTTCATTGATTAATTTGTAAAATGTAGATTTCTACTGGAAATCCATCCAGACCAGAGGATCTACCATTTGGCATGAGTGCTCTGTGTATTTCATTGAGATTGAGTTGAAGATCCATGGCTGTGGCCTCTTCGTCGGTTAATGTGGGAAGAGCAATAGTAAATTATCTGTTCTCCATGATACCCGTTACTCAAATCTGACTGGCTCAAATCCCTAGACAAAGAAATAAATAACTACTATTCAAAAGGTAAACCACCACAAACCAAACTACAAACTCTTCAAAAACACAAAAATGAAGGCAGTCTCTCTTCTCCAAACATTCTGCAGTATTGCTCATCCTTTTAAATTCAATTGATAACAGACTGCTTAAATCAAGACTATAACAACCCCCCTATCTGGATCTCAGCAGAACAGTTCACATGCCCTCTGCTCCCTCTCTGTGATTTAATCTTTATTGGAGACAAAGTCAAATCTCTCAAATGTTAGAAAAAATGTTGCATTTCTTCAGCCATTCACTAAAGCCAACTATATCACAAAACATAAAATAAAACCATGCACCTTATCCACTATCTGGCACAGCCAAAACTTCAGAACTAATGGGTAATCCTTTTTCACTCACCTCAAGCATATTCTCCATAATGGCTCCCTCCTACCATTTGACATGCTTCAACATCAATTATCTCTTTCTGCCAACCAACATTTTCAATAACTACAGCTTAAGAGCTCTGTCAATTTACTATTAATAGATTTGACCCTACCATTCCCACACTATACCAACATCTACTTGAAACACAAAAGCACAAAGTATCCTAAATTTACAGTAAAAAACTGCTAGCAGATCACAACATCCATCTTCCCTCAGCCAAATGATGCCAGGACCTGAAAATGAATGAACAATCTCTGAAATGGCCATCCAAAAAAACTTTCACCTACACAACCAACTGCAGATTTACTCATTATAAAACTGTTCACAGAACTCACAAAACCAACATCTGATGGGAAGCACAGACTCACAGACATGCTACCACTGTTCCACAGCACAACTAGACAACTATATTCATGCACTATGGCACTGCACACCCATTCACCAACTCTGGACCACTGTCACCTCCACAATGTCTAGAATCCTGGGCCATAGTGTCCCTTTATCCACAACCAACTGGGCGACATAGACAGCCTTGACCTCCCACCCCATGGAACTAGGCTGCCTCATATTAGCTAAAAATTGCATAATTAAAAATTGGAAAAACAAATGTAATATCTCAATTAATCACTGGCACTATCTTCTGCTAAATTACATACATATGGAAAAAATCATGACCAACAAACACTACAACACATGGAATCCTATACTCGACCACTTGAACATCAATACTGACATTTGACCCTTTACAACTCATACCTGTAGCAGATATCCAGTGTCTTATGTCTCTTATATCCCTGTCCACTCCCGTATGTGTATGTCCTGTCTAGTTAGTCCCCACTCCCCTGTTGTCAGTAGTTGCTTTCTGCTATCCCTATACTAATACCTATGCCCTGCTCTTAATATCGCACCTACCCCTCTTTCTCCACAGTAATATGTTGGTGAGTCAGTTCATCTCTCCACTCTTTCACTCCCTATCTACTCTCCCATTCTCTCTATCCAATTCCCTATTCTATTTACCTGACGCCTTCTCCAGCACTATTATGATTTTATTACTCTTATTAGTTATTATTCTGCTTAATTATTTAATTATTTATTCTCTTGTTACCATGTCCTCCTTCCTTACAATCATTGTTGTCATTATCTGAGACTTGAGAGGGGATGCAGTAACAGGGCACTGTTCTCATTGCACATGTGTCGGTGGTGGTGCATTTGGTGCAAAACAAAGAACTTGGAATGTAAATGTAAATGTAAATGTAAAACAATAAAAAAAAAAAAAAAAAAGTATAATTCTGTTTATATAAGCTTTCTGTATTTCATCATCAGCTTACCTCTGGTTTGTAGGATCTCAGCCATGTAGTTATCCTCTCCGACCAGCTGTTCTATCTTAAATCTGATCCAGCAACCCTCGGTGTCCTTCTGTTGACATTGCTTTTTTGTCATACTGAATGTGTCTACCAATGTGTGCACAACACTGTTTTTACAAGCTGCTGTGCAGTTTTTATTGAAGGGGCCTGTCCCAAAGCCTAGGCACTCAATGCATTTTCTGAAAAACAAGATTGACAGTAGCAAATTATACTACACAATTCTAGATCTCAAGATGGGTCAACTGTACACTTTTCAGCCCCCCATGTGCTATGTGGGGTCCAAAGTTGGACATATAAGTTGGAAACTCAACAGTCAAACTTTTTGATTAAGTGACTCATATTTGATTACTGAGCTCCCGTGAGCAGCTTTAACAAGAGGTAAATTTGACTCTGGTGGTGTTTCCATATCTTTGCTTTTTTTTTTTTTTTTAGTAAAACTTTCATTCATAAGAATCAATATATAAGCCGCCTTACTGTTTGGTCTGGCAGGGGTCAGGGCAGCCATGGCATATCTCACAGAACGGGCGTTGGTATCCCTCCTTACACTCACACTGGTTACACTTGCAAGTACCTCTGCCACTGCATACACTCTCATTAGAGGTGCACTGCTCATCAGACTTCTTACACTGACAGGCTGAGCCATCATATCCTGGTTTGCATTCACATGTGCCACACCGGCACTTACCATTTCCTTGAAATTGAGAGGGATGGAGAGTAGGGTTAGACCAATATAACCGTTTGTTAATATATGGGGTAGATATCAGACAGTCAGTGTCCTCCACTGCCAATATAATGGAGGATCCTCCCTGACCACAGCTACATAAAAACATTCTGTAAAACCTGCAATGAAGTTGTATTTTCTTTGCACACTTTATTTATTGACTTTTTAATTATTCATGTAATTGTTCAATAATGCTTTTTGTAAATTATTTCTTCATTTAAAGTCAGTAATGTATCCTAGAGTTTCCCCTACCATTGAATAGGCGGGGTGAGTCACTCTGCCTTAAAGAGCTGCTTACCCTAAAGGAATTTCATTAGTCTTATTTTTAGTGTCCCATGATGGTCTAAATGCAGTTTCAGAGGCTTTTCCACCCTGACAAGAACAAAATTCTGGGGGAAACACTGAATCCCTGTTTTTGCCATGAAAATGGTCCAATTTAAGATAATGAATATCGGAACCAATTATCGCTTATTGATGACTTCAGTCTAAGAATAGCGATATCAGCCTTCAAAAATCCATACAGTGAAACCCTAATGGAGAGTATAAATTATTTTTCTGTAGTAATTCATACTCCCGAAATGCTGATTATTTGCAGATTATTGGAACTGTACCTCCACAGAGCTTATTCTGGAACTTCTCACAGTGTTCATCATCACACTCGCAGTAGTCACCATGGTAACTGCCACCTCCCTCCATGGCATGGCATAAGCACCTGCCACACACACAGTCTCCTCGACCCTCACATTCGGTGCCATTCTCCCTCTGGCAAGAAGCCCTTAGAGACCGTTCGTCCTTCTCTCCAATGGCACATTCACACTTCTGCCCCACAAAGCCTGAATTACAACTGAATAAGGAAAAGATAGACGGGGCAATAAAAGAAAAAAAGAAAAAAAAAACGTAAACTATAATTCTCTAAAATGCTGCATATAAAGCTGCCTGTCACCAGCCATCCCAACCATGTCAGTCTCAAGCTTACCTGCACATACCACAGCTGACTCTTCCCTTGCCGTTGCAGTGTGGGTGGCTACTGTCATTAAGGTCATCACACTCACACTCACAGTTCGTTGATAAGGTCACCTTCAGTGTATCTTTAATGCCAAGTGGGCTGATAGTGAAAGACCTCTCCTCCAAACACTCGTCTGCTGTCACGGTGATATTAAAAGAAATCTGGAGAGTCGGGTTAGGGTTGGGGGAGTCAGACAGTGGAATTGTCATAATACATTTTGGACAGCATTTTAAAAAATCTAAAAAGTAAGAACAATGATAAACCTGTCTCTACCAAACAACAAAATACATGTATACTGTACACATGTAGCTAAGGTAACTACAGTAGTCAAATTATTTATGATATTGACCACCAGGTGCAACATTCTGACACTTCATAATGTCCTCTCTCTGCTGCTTTGGATAGGTTGATTACCCACCAGCTGGAAACAAATTAAATATTCCAAGCTTGAGGCTCAGAATTTGAAATTAAAGAAGTAGCTCATCCAACTGAGGCTAATGTTACATGTGATGAAGAATATAGGTAGGTCGCTCACAAAACAATAAACAATGCTTCTATCCTTATTTTTTTGGCACAGGAGAACAAAGAGACACAAACATTTTGGGCTATAGTCACGTTTCCATTCAGGTTTTGCGCAAATTCAAAACGAACTTTTGAAAAGTCGGCAATCTTAAAATTCTAATCTGGTGCGTTTCCATCAACGGCTGTTAAGCGAAGAAGTAGGTTTGTGTGTGTGTGTGTGGGGGGGGGGGGGGGGTGAGACAAGATCACAGATGGAAAGAGCTTTCCAAGAGTTACTTGCCATAGCAGAAGTAATAATTATTCTGTCATGTAATCTGCTGGTGACTGTATGTCTTTCTTTCTGGTGGTGATGAGTAAATATTATGGCCAATATCATAGGAGAAATGCCCATTCTACAACGGTCGCCATATATCTGGGAAAAGAGACGCACAAAATAACTTAACAATACCGTGCAAAGGCATTTTACGGACTGAGAGCCTTTGGGTGCAACACCTAGGATCCAGAACAACATTTGATATGCTGTGTAGGATTATTCGGCCGTTCGTTGGGCCAGTAGGGCCACCGGTTCCGCCAGACAAATGCATCGCAGCAGACTGGGCAAGCTGCCAGCTGTGCAGAATTTAAGGGTTCAGGGTTAAGGTAACTCTACGTCATTATTAATTCACAAAACACGTTTACAGTGCCGTTTTTCAAATAACCAGACAAACAAATCCACCTCTAGCGAACGTAAAAACTTTTTTTGCGATATTTGGGTAGTTTTTTTTCGAAATTTGGTTTTTCCATTCAGCTTGGCTTGATGGAAACGCACCTACTGTGTCCACAAGACTGACAAACACCAGCACAGTTATAGGCTGGTCTTACAGAGGTGCTGATCATTACTCACAACTAGTTTATTGAGTCAGCATTGTCAATTAGCAGATCATCATATCTGACAAGGGTTTCAATGACAGACAAATGTTGAAGACAATAAACAAGAAAAAGAATCATAAAAGACGTTTAACCCTTTATACTCTGCAATAGAAATGGTCTGCCAGAGCCTACATTGGTATTTTTGCTTACTGTGATGTCATTTTTTTGAGTATCTTCAAATGTTTCATATCCCTAAAATCTGCTAAAAGGCTATGCAAATCAATATTAATCAATATATATTTACCGAATTTACCGCGGAAAATAGGTCCACCCGCAGAATATGTGTTCATCCGCGGAAAAAGCAGCATTCACTCTCGAAAACATGATTTTTTCAAAATTACCACTAGATATCACTAGGTATAGGCCCTTTTCACATTGTCATGATAACAGCTTCCGAAATGAGAAACAGGTGCATTACAACTTCCTGTTGCCAGCTCTGGCCTTCACTAAATTGCTCCACAACCTGCCCCAAATTAACATTGGTGAAGTACAAGTAGTGCAATGAAGACAGAAGCCTTAGCTTTCAGATGCAAAAAGAATTATGATGCTAGCTATTATGGTTTCGATTTTACAGCCATCTAAACAGTATGATGCAAATTAGGCCGCGAAGGGTTAATCTCCAAACCAACATCAGACTGTGAGTTCGCTCATAAAGTTTGGAGATTTAAACAACAACGTAATATACAATGGCATAACCTCAAGGGTGGCCAATAATTAGAAAGAAAAAACGAAAAATTTAGTTACTCATTTAAGCCATTCTGAATTGAATCTATATATCCAAAATGATTCACGTCTTAAAGCTGCAATAAGCTATTTTCCAACCACTAGAGTTTGACAGAAACTGCAACACATTTGCAAATAAAGCACAGCAAAGCTACTGGACTGCGGAGGCCGCTAAGGACAAACCTAGCGAAGGACCATATATAAAGGCTAATAGCTAAGCTAAACATACCTACCGAGAAGTGTCGCCGGTTACCAGTCTGGCTTTGCCAGATTTTTCTCCCACTGAAGGTTACATGTCCCACAGCGACAAGTGAAGAGGTAGGTAGCAAGTGTACTAGTTAAGCAAATTTACCGGCTCAAATTCCACCACTACGAGAATTTTTTTAAACAGCGAGGGAGGTGTCAAGCTAGTTAAAAAGGAAAGCTACTGAATGGGCCGGGAGGAGCTTTGTTCTGGAGCGGAATTTGACAACAAGCTTTAGAAAAGAGGTGAAAACAGCAACACAGCTGGCCCGTGTATGTGGACATTGGTTCATATCATTATGTCTCAATGAAATCTCCACATAGCACACATTAGTTTCAGGATTGGTTATAAGGTCTGATATCGCTTATTGCAAATTGCCTCCTCTATGGGTTAAAAAGCCTTTTTCTATAGCGATGCATTTTATATCTTTTATACAATGATTGGCCTCAGTGAAATGTTTTGCCACCAGAGAAGTTATGTCATTGCGTCTGATAGCAGAGGCCTGTCTCACAAAGCAAGTTCAACAAAGTCAGGCTATCTTTGAGTTAGCCGGCTTCACTAAACCTAACATTGGCGATCCTAATAACCGGTCTCACGTAGCTGGTTATCAACTGGCTCTGTCAACCCAGGATTTACCTATCCAGCTATGAGTGCGTTCACATGAAAGAGGTGGGGTTTGTAACAAATAGCCAATCACATGCAACATGGACAGATCCAGATCAGACAATTTGGATAAGATAAGATTAAAGTATTGATCCCTGTGGGGAAATTAGATTGTAGCGATGGCAAAAGTAATATGATTCAGCGGGGAAAAGGATATAGAATATATGCGCAAAACTATAAAAAGAGGTAGCCTAATAGAAATAGGCAAAAATAAAATAATAATCAAACAATAAAAACCATAAACAATAAATAGACCTAATTATAGGATGATATAAGCCCTAATATATAATGCTGACATTTCCAACACACGGTTATCGGAAAGAAATGGATACTAACATTGGGTTCTTCTCTCAAGAACAAATTCTTACATTAAATAAATGTCAGCATTACAAAACATAACAACGAAAAGTAACGTTACTGCTAGGATTACTGGAGGAACTGCCCCGTCATTAGGACACAGTAGGCAAACTTTCCACTGATAAAATATTTTGTGAACACATTGAGTCTGTAAAAAGATTTTCTATTCATAAAGTCAGCCTCATGTTCTTCGGGGCTGCGGTAATGGAATATGAATGCAACGCCTACATTTAACCAAACACTGTCGGGAATCCAATGACAAGAATTCAGCACAATTAATATGCAACAGTACCTTTCATTCATTAATAATATGGTCAATTAGGTAGCGTACCTGCTATATCCAATATAATAAACTATTGTGGAAAGCAAAGTGATTCTACTGGTCTGTAAACATGTCGCCCTATGAACAGCACTTCTTACTGTCTGTTAATTCAATATTTAGCCAACAGTTTTCTTTATTACTTGTCGTTTTCATTTGAATACAGCATTTTTGTCCATATCGGGATCCTGTAGGAATGGTGACTCCCTGTTTCCAGAGAGCTGATTGGTCAAGAGGCGGGCCTTTCATCCGTTTTGATCCGATAGCCTTAACTAGCCGTGAAGCATGAGTTACCGTGGTGATCTACCCCGGTTAAAAGTGAACCACCTTCGTGAGACTGAAAAGCTAGAGTTAAACCCAAAGTTAGCTCGCTAACCCACTAATCTCACTTCGAGACAGGCCTCTGATCTGTGTTCAGATAAACATGTTTTCAGGGCACGAGATGTTTTGCCTATATAAACCAAAAAACAGGGACATTGTAGTGAATAAATTACTTACATTTTTTGGGGGTATTGAAGTGTAAAGAGCTGATACATCCAACGTTACTAGCCAGTCATTCATAACAACAGGAGGTAGTAGTCTAATTATTCACTTATTTTCATGCCCCGAGGTCAGTAACTTTTTTAATTCTGTACTGAAATTGGAAGTATAATTATAGGAACATTTATCCTGCATTTTACTGTCATGATATATCTATCAGTGTCCTGTAATACTCAAAACAGTGTGAGTGTGAATGAAGCTACAACATACATATCCCTCCTCCACCATCTACACACACACACATACAACAAACCACATATACACAACATGCAGAGAGAGAGATAGAGAGAGATAAACTCTTGTTCTCTCCACAGCTCCACCAGTTTCTCCTTCAGTTCAACGGTCCAACAGAACCGGGACTTCAGCTTCCACACCGGCATCAGCATGTTTACTACTCTGTTTGTAGAGCCTTGTCACCTGTCACTACAGGTGCTGATGTCAGCCAAAGACAGTGCACCCATTGGTTGTTGTTAGTGCAGCATTATAAATGGTGTAATTGACCATCACACATCTATGAGTCAAGACTAAAGACCTAAGATAATATTAAACATGTTTTTGTCGTAACGGTCAAGACGAGAAAAAGACGGCTAAGACTGAGTTTTCCACCCAACAATTGTGGTGACGTGAGCACACAGCAACTGCTGTGATTTTTATTCCGACTTTGAAAATTTGTCTAAAACTTAAATTGCTTCAAATATCATCTAGTGATAGAAGTCAGCATTAGTTGCAGGATGTGCCTGATGTTCCTGCTACAAGGCCATTCGGCTGCAAGTGTCAATTGTTAGCTGTCAGATATCAGGCATATGGAGACATGCGGGAGCCATGTCTTGTAATTTTGTCATGTACGTAACTGACCACTATATAGATCGCAGGTCTCCCTCAGTGACTGACATCAGACTGACATCACTGACTGTGTTCATGTTGTTCCTCTCCAATGATGCATCATTAAATGTCTACCAATTGATCAGATCGACTCCTATGCTCCAGTATCAATATAATACAACACTTGTCAGTTAGGATGACCTGCTAATTGACAATGCTGAGTTAATAAACTACTTGTGAGTAATGATGAGCACCTGTGTAAGACCAGCCTATAACTGTGCTGGTGTTTGTTAGTCTTGTGGACACGCTGAAGAAGACAGTCAGCCCAAAACGTTTGTGTCTCTTTGTTCTCCTGTACCAAAAAAAGAAGATAAGCATAATTTATTGTTTTGAGTGCAACCTAATATTCTTCACCAGTTTTGCAAAGGATCTGTACCAAGTCAGGGGCTGAGCACAAGGTTTTGATATTTTACATTTAACAGTGGTAACATGATGAGAAAATTCAACACAAAATAACCTCAAGTTGAACTTTAACATCCATTTCACAATCAGTAGTGTGTCCAGGAATGGGATGGCTAAAGTGGGACCCAAACACATTTTGGTTTTGGTATTTGTTCATATTTTAATCCATTTGTGTCACTGAATTCTGACATAATAGAAGATATGGCTTCCGGTATATGGCCAATGCTGGCATAGTCCACTGCTACTATTGTTGTTTACGTTTCAGCTGCATCATATCTTGCTTACATCGCCCCATTACAACACTTGGGCCGGCCAATGAGATGTCAAAGGTGGCATGGCCACTGTAGGCTGACTCGTGGACAAGTGCCTGACAAGTGCCTGACAAGCTAAGCCAAGATGGCTTATGGCTGTGTCCACTGCTTGGTCCAAATGATGGACATCAATATTTACATTCACCACGTTGTACATCAGTACAACATGGTTCAATTCAGGTGCAACTTAAAGTCACACTGAAATGAAAAATGGTGTAACTTTTTCACCTTTTTATCTCATTCCAACTATCATACCATACACCTATTTAACAATTTATGCCAAAACTCACTCCCCATGTTATGTTACACCCCAATATCCTGTTTCAATAGGAAATACATCAAATTAAGGAAGCAACATGCTCTCAAAATGCAGTTTAGTTAAAAGACAGTTTTATTTGATGGAAGGGGTGGAGGGACAGGATTGTTAAAAAATCTGCGATAGTATTCTTGGCTGGAATTTGTATTCACACCTACTGGAACACAATGAGGTAACCACTAAAGATACTCTGTTGTCCAGGAAGTAAAAGTAACGTGCTTATGATAAAACTATAAGGAAATGAAAATGATAAAAAAAAAAAAAAAATGGGGAAATTATTTGGCATTTATTATGGCATGGAAAATTAGGTAACAAGGTGAAAAAGTCATTTTTCATTTCATTGGGACTTGCTGCTTACCCTGACATATCTGGCAACCAAGAAAACTAACGTAATTACGTAACTAGTAAGGGAATTTCTCTAATAACCTGGTTTTTACATGGATTCATTTAATAATCAGTCTACCACTTGGCATCCGGCCTACTGCATCTGGTGACCAACATGTGCAGTTGAAAAAGCTGAAAGAAATTTGACTAAGGCGTTTTCATGCCCTAATAAACTGAAAGACTGAGCAAAAATCTAGGCTCTATGCTTACTCAAATTATGACCTTACCCCGATTAAGGTAATCAGATAAAGGCGTTTACATAACTATTTCAGGAGTCAGGATCTAATTTGATTTTAACCTTAATCAGGGAAAGATCAAATTATTAGTGTGCATGTAAACATACTCCTTGTTCTGCACCGTCTCAGGTTTCTAGACTGCCACCTTCCAGCCACAGCTGGACGGGAGGTCTAGCTCAATAGGCTAAATACAGACAGCACCTTAAATGTTAAAGGATCACACAGGTAATTGTTGAACTGACCTCCTGTCCCACACCCACGTTGTCACAAACCCCTTTAGTGTCCCCAGATGGTCCTCGATGAAGACAAATAGGGGTGTAAATGACTCTCACATTGTCAGGGAGATCATCATGGGTCACAGTCACTTTAGAGGACAACCTCTGCCATGGGTGACAAAATTTGAGAGGGATGATTAGAGAGGGGCCAGGGGAGATTAGAGACTATTTAGACGTTATTAGACACTAATAACACAACAATGTTACCAGATACTAGTGTATGGATATAATAATCAGGTCAGTTTTAAACATGCATGTGCTCACAAAAATACAAAAAAGCAGAACATTTCATGATAAGGGCAGTTAACTTACCCTGTAGGCACTTTCAATCAATCCAACAACATTTGTAGAATCTGATGACAGAACTCCCACTTCAGATTTTGGAATCATTTTACTGAGTTGCTGTGATAAAACATATGACGACAGCAAAAGTCAAACATAACTGTCAAAATGTATGCCATTTAAATGATATAATGATGATAAATATTGACAGCAAGTTAAAAAAGAGGGACAGATATGAACAGTTAAGCTTATTTACCCTGTACACTCTCTCCACGTTTTTTGTAACAGCAAAGATTGGTTGAATATTGTTTTTTTCCAACTGCATAGCCAATTGTCCAACAGATGGGTAGTCCTACACACAAAGATATTCAATTTAGCAATCACAATGGTAAGTTGCAAGCTTAGAGCATCTTGCTAGAGTATATCCTACTTGACTTCCTTGGCATTGTCCGCCAATTGCTGCTGTGGCACCTGAATTTCCCCAAGGGGATCAATAACGTGCCATCTTATCTTTATCTTCTTATATACATAGTGGCACCTCTTCATTGGAAAATCTTTCGCTAGATAATAGGGATGAGTATCTATTGTTGTCTGATTGACTGTAACGTTAGCTCAATATGTTGCAGTGGTGTATCATATACAGTATTATCTTTGAGTTAATCTGAATGTAGTCATTTAATAAGTGTCCTATAGACAGCCATCAATCTCGTAACTTCTGAATACATGCACTGTTCTACAGTGTTGGGGGTAACGCGTTAAATAGTAACACGTTAGAGTAATCAGATTACTTTTTTGTGGTAACGAGTTATTATCAGTTATTAGTTACTTTCTCAAACTTATATTTCGCTACTTTTATTTTTCTTTCAAATGGTTAAATGTTTAGTTAGTGCAAATTAAAGTAGGCCTATAAATGAAAGTAAAAATGAAAGTATTGCGCTACATGATGTTATTAAAAGCATACAGCAGGCTGGCGGTGCAGTGGAGGCTTGTGGGTTACGACTTGCTTTCAGAATGAACACAACAATAAACTGCAGAACTTGGAAATATTCACATTACTTTGAACTGATCGAAGAGAAGGACAAGAACATTATTGTTAACTGTAAGTTTAGCTTTCACTATCGTACTTAAGATTTGAATTGAAAGTGCTTGTGAGTGCTGTCTGCTGTTTATTTTGAGACCAGACAGGATCAGTTAACTCCGTGATCTGACTATTTACTGTGGAACTAGGTAAATTAAAGTTACTTTGATGTATTCTTTAGATAACAGTAGATTGTTACTTAGTGATGATTTCTATACAATAAGAGTGATGACATCAGCAGAAGACGTATTTTAAGTGGGCAACATGAAAGTACTCTAACAAGTTACTTTTAATAAAGACTAACTTAGTAACGTAACTAGTTACTATTTAGGGCAAGTAATTAGTTAGTTTCAAAAGTAACTTTCCCCAACACTGCTGTTCATCTAGCCAGATGGAGGCAGGAGGATCAGTCTCAGATTAGGGGAGACAGGCCTGCAGAGTTCAGGTGACTAGATGAAAGAAGAAACTTAATAAAGCTAAAATATCTGTATTCCTGGTTTTGCTAAAGCTGTTGTTGGTGCCATCATATAAAAGTGATGCTTGTACTTGAACGCTTGTACACAATAATATTCAATTCGTAAGAAAGTCTGAACATGTCAGAGCCATGTGGTTATCTGAAATTAATCAACACCACTCCACCCAATCAGAATCAAGTATTCATCCAGGCCATTGTATAATAAATAATAATGGATGATATTTTGAGCGCTTACCTTTTTTGTCATGTTTACTCTAGAGGAAGTTGAGTTTTGAGGGAAGTGGCAGAAAATATTAGTGATAGCCAGGTACGATCACCTTCAAACAGGGAAATGCTTGTAAAACATGGACCAAGTGAATTGTATTTTTTTTTTTAAGATTATTTGGGCATTTTGCCTTTATTTTGGATAGTTGATAGTATAGAGATAGTATTCTGCTGTTAGTGCTAAGTGTGATGGAAATCTTTCATCAATTTAGAATAATATATAAACTAATTCCACTGAAATATAATACAGGTATAGGTATGTTATAAGATCTTTAATTTTATCAATTTAAGATTTAACAACTGCATAGTGATATATGCAGTGTTTCTGTGAAAAGCTGTGTTTCACAAATTATCGCAATACCTGCCATGTTATCACAGTATTTGTCATATGGCCTAATTTGTTTTTGAGGATAAATAATGATAAAAACACCATCAGAAATTGGGTTCTGGCAATAAAATGAAAAGAAAAAAATGTAAAGAAATAAGAAGATCTGCAATACTAGAGGTGCCATGAGCCATGCCAAATAGTGTAAAAATGCATGAAATTGCACATAGTGAGCAAAAAGTATTCTGGGGGAGAATGTTACCATCAGGATACAAGTGTTTGTTTAAACTTGAAATCAAGTTAAGAATTTAAAGAATTTCTCAAATATTGCATTAAAATGAAGCATTTTGTAAAAAATCCACTGGGGAGGCACGCTCCCCTGGACCCCCCTAGAGAGGTAGGTACCCCAGTGAATTCTGGCCACTGACACCACTGCCCATACCATGTCATTGCTCTTGGCGTAAAGATGGTTTTCCATGTGGCATTGTTCATCATTGGGGTCCAGTATGCCTGCCAGTTTGCCATCCCCAGCCATGTGGAATCCAGCATCAGTGGTAAGCACAATGAGCCGGGTGCTGCTGTTCCTCCAACCTATCTTGTCCTGTCCAAAAGGCCCAAATAAATGGAATTGACGACTGGTTATTTAATTAGAGCAAGGCCGTGATCACATAAAACAATTTGTTTAATGCCTTCTTTCAGTTTTTTTTGGTTGGGACAGGCACGTGTCTCTTCCAAACTATGTGCCTGCGTTTTGGCCGCAGTGCGTTCTGTGGGCACTCCAAGTTGTCCAACATGTCTTAGCTTTAGCTGTGCTGTGGATTACATCAGTGTGCAAAAAGCCCTTGAAATGGGCAGTATCTAGGCAGAGCTCTTAACGAGATGATAAAACTCTCAGTACTCCCTATGAGGATGTCATGTACCCACATCCTCCTTTTCAGAATGGGCTCCTAATGCTATTCTACAACAGCAAGAAGAGCAACTTTCTCTTGTCCATTTTCATTTTCAGCAACAATTGTTAATTCAGGTTAGCTAGCTAATGCTAATTAGATAGCTTGCAAGTTGTTGTCAAACTGTGTTGCATAACAATAAGAATGTTGCAACTTCTTGTGCACTTTGAGTTCTTGATCTATCCGTTACTAGCAACGTTCACAGCTGAACTTTTCTTTTGAGCTTGATAAAAAATAGTTCTATCTGATCACGGCCAAATAACAAACCCATACTTGGTCAGAAGTTCCCATTGTTAATACAGTACACTGTTATCTCTTTGGTTGGGTTCTTACCCCACAGACAGCAGCCTGCATCATGGCATCAAGACTTCCTTCAGGAGAGTCCAAGTTCCCAGAAATGAACTGCTTTCTCACTTTTTCTTTGAACTCATCCTCCTTGGATGTCATGCTGAGAACATGCCTGTAGCCAAAGGCAGGCTGGCATTGCTGCTCGTTCGCATCGCAAGGCTTCTGAAGTTTTTCCTTGTTGGTGTTAGTGAAAGGCAGGACTGTCTTATCCACAAAGGAGCCAAAACCTGCAGTGTCAAGAAACACCTATTACCCCTGATTCTGCATTGGTTTTGTCATGAAAGGAGGAGGTGGGATGGCAAGCAAACACATCTTAAAAGGTACATAAAACCTTTCAGACCAATGAGATGTCAAAAGAGCTTATAATAGTATATTAGACCATCCACATTATCAGACTGAGATTGCAATCAGTAATCTTGTCACCTATTTGAGCATGTTCAGTGATTTTCTTCAGAGTCGCAAAAAGGTCCTGTCCCAGTTCTCTGACATTTCTCAAATCATCCGCCATGGAGTAGGACAGGTCCATCAGGTAGTAGAGATCAACTGGATAGCCCTGGACTCTTTTAAAAAACAGGGTGAATGTGGTAGGCAGCCCTGCAAAGACAGCAAAAACTATAGTTTTGCATACATCTTATACATGGAAGGATATAAATATTCAAATATTTGCAGTTCAGTGAATCTAGGTTTATGCAACACTGTTCAACGCTGAAAAGATGGGCAACAGATCAGGTGGAAAAACAATAGCGCAGCCTAATTTATGCTAGGTTGTATTTCAATGCTAGATAATAGGGGTGTGTATCTCTACTTCCACAACGGATTTGATACACAGGTCAATACGGAATCAACAATTTGATGTACCTAAGATATTTAAGCAGCCAATGATTCAATACAATTTGATGCAGACCTGTTTCAATGCAATATGATGTGGTGGGATACAATACAATGCAAAGCAATTGTGCAAACAGTTTCATTTTACTTCTACCATAGTGTGGCCACTAGTTGCACAAAGGAATCTTTCATTTTTTTAAGGGCAAAAAACAGTTCCAAGTAGAGAGAGACAGGAACGACTGGGAGAGAGGGGGGCGACACGCGACAGGGCCGGATTTGAACGCAGAATGCCACTCCCACATGGCACACGCCCCAGACCACGGAGCCACAAGGACGCCCCTCAAAGGAATCTTTAGGCATAAATCAATCCAGTTATACAGTATGTAAGAGAGAAAGATGTACATTCAAATTGTCTCCTTCACTTTTTAATGACCATGATAACATACTTTTTGGAATCTCATTTGTTGCTGGTAAAAAATGAAAATCAGTCAACTCAAAATAATCCTTTCAAACAGGCGATTAATAATGCCTTGCTGCTATGTTTACATATGCAATGGCTTCGGTAATCAATTTTGACTGTGCCGAGCTGTTGGCAAGTGGAGCATGGGAGAACATTTTGATATCTTTTGCTGGCACTATTGCTGGCTGCAGGTGAAGAGGGGCAAGCAGGGCTATTCCTCAGCAAGTCCATGGCGTCTCTTAGAATGGGTTAGTAGTGCTACCTGGATATTATACTGCTGCTTGGCAAGTTTATCAAGTTTTCTTCCTTTATTATAAAACCCAGAGTGAGTCCACACTTGCGATTTATAGGTGTTTGGTGTGTTGTATATTTGTTCGCTGTCGGTCAACATTCTTGACAAAACAATGGCCACATTGGGCAGATGAGCACGGAGAAGTTTGTTTTCTTTAAGCGAAGGCTTAATGTGACATGAACCTTCACTGGGCTGACAACTCTCATGTCTCTGCTAGAGTAAGGAGCATGCATGTCTCTGCCAGAGTATGGAGTCGAGGGAGAGAAACACACAGAGTAAATGACATTATTAGGTGCTAAAATGAAAACAAGATACGCCTGTAGTATCATCCTGCATCGATTCAGCTGTGATTCCCTCCCATCTTTGGCCTAATTCATGCTGTTTGAATCGATGCAGCAGTATCCTAGACATTAAGCCTGGCGCATAAATTTGAATCGGTGCATCGGTACAGCCCTACTAGATAAACAAGATCACAGAACTCAAGGTATACCCAATAGTGCTACCTAAGTTGATTCCACTCACCAGGTCGCAGTTTCAATTTAATCTCTTGAGGATAGAGCTGGATGGGCTCCTGCTGGGTGAATGACTTAGACAGAGGCTTGTCCTTAACTATGTCAATGTTGTTCCTAGGAGATATGATTTCTCCCTCCATGCAACCTCTCCCCATCAGCTGGGATCTGGTATCACAGCGAGCTGCTTCCTGTTCCCCTGGTTTGGTGAAATTCTGAAAATGCATAATACAAGATTAAAACAAAGATTTTGGTTTTCACACTTTAGGTGATGTTGAACTTTGGTAGTACCTTGGGTAGCTTCCAGGCCATGATAAAACCCCCAAATTCTCTGTTATCTGTTGCTCTGGTGCTCCGGTAGAGACAATTGGAGAATTGAGTTATTTATCTTTTTCCCATGGCGCAGCTGAGGGCATCACGAGCCAAATTCAGGTAAGGCAGTCAGGCTGTCAGTCAGTCAGTGAGTCAAGTAATGCTTAGTGAGATGTTGCACTTTGTCAGATGGCCTCTAGAGGGCGTCTTTGACTGTGAGATGCACTGTTCCCATACAGAGACACAAAATCAAAAGTTGGTCAGTATGTAGAAATAGATCTAAATGGATCTCCAATGCGCCTGATGTGCGCATCACGTCATGTCTGTAATTTGGAGATGTACACAGCAGACCAGCAGTATTGAACTCAATCCACAGAGTCTCCCAGTGTGAAAACAAAAATGAAACTTAACATTCCAGTTAGTAACAGAGATTTGCAGACACTAACTCGTCTTCGCTGCCCTACAAACTCACCACACCTAATGACATCACCTAATGGTAGGGGTGACGTCATCTTGTGGTATTTAAGTAACGTTAGTGGAATTAGGTAATTTAAACCTGCAATAGGCTAAGCGATTTCAGACCCTGTAACCACTCCTGAAACTAACGTGTGCTACGTGGAGATTTCCGTGAGACGTAATGATATAAACAAATAGCCACACACACGGACCAGCTGTGTTGTTGTTTTCACCTCTTTCCTAAAGCGTGTTGTCAAAGTCGGCCCGAGAAAAGGCGAATCGATGAAGCGAGCGAGTAAACATTTTCAACTAGTAAACGTGCTACCTACCTCTTCGCTTGTCATTGTGGGACATGTAACCTCCAGCGGGAGAAAAATCTGGCAAAGCGAGACGGGTAACCGCCAATATTTCTTCCTTGGTACGTATATTTTAGCCATTAGCCTTTATGCACGGTTTGTCCTTAAAGGCTGCCGTCGCCCAGTAGCTTTGCTGTGTGTTTACAAAATGTGTTGCGGTTGCTGTCAGAAAAAAACGCTTAGTGTAGCTTTAACCATGTTAACGCGTTCGACCAAATGTCGATATTACACTTGTTGGTTTAATAACATAGGAAGCGATTCACTTAAAAAAAATCAGCAGAGTGACTAGTTTTTTTAATATATTGTCAGAATCTGCTTTGTTCACATTCGTTTATGTGCTAGAAGTGTGATTTTCAGACGTGTTAAGCCATACAATGGCAGTGAATGGAAAGAGAAAAAAACGCAATTATCCAATCGCCTCTACTGGACCCCCCAGTTCTGCCCACAATGTAATCACAATGGGAGTTCCAAGCAGACACACAAAAGAAATTTGACATCTCAGCTAATTTTAACATATCATTGAACAAGAAAATGGGTGACATTAGAGTGGCTATTTAATAATTTCATATGCACATCTATTCCTCAAAATTGTTACCATTTTATTTTAGAAGACAGAAATAATTATGCTTATTGGACTCTGTTTACATGTTTGCCTGCAGTTAACATGGCAGCAGAAATAAAGGGGCCATTATAAGAAATCTGACAACATTTTGACAATTAGAACTGATTTTATCACAAGAAAAACGCACAGTGAAACATTTTTATTCATACTTTTTAAGCGGGTATTTTGATTTGTACATTGACATGTCATTTAATTATAGCCTACCCGTGTTTTCACATCAAGTTGATAGGTCTAAGTTATACTAACAAAAACGCCATCAGTTCAATTCATTGAGTTGGCTACTCCATTTAACGCTGAGCGGACACTGAGTGAGATATACACATCTGGACATTCACAAATTTCTTGTCTACAACGTTGGGAAAACAGTTTAACTTTTTTATTTGTTTTTTTTTATTATTATCTTCGAAGGGGGATGTGTGCCAAGACCAGTGTTGGGGGTAACGCGTTACAGTAATTAGATTACTTTTTTGTGGTAACAAGTAACTTAACGCGTTAGTTTTTCAATTTATGTAATCAGTTATTAGTTACTTTCTCAAAGTTACATTTTGCTGCTTTTATTTTTCTTTCAAATGGTTAAATGTTTAGTTAGTGCAAATAAAAAAAAATTAAGGTATTGTACACTACGTGTTATTAAAAGCAGACTGCAGCAGGCTGGCGGTGCGGTGGAGGCTTGTGGGTTACGACTCAGAATGAACACAACAATAAACTGCAGAACTTGAAAAAATATTCACATTACTTTGAACTGATCGAAGAGAAGGACAAGAACATTATTGCTAACTGTAAGTTTAGCTTTAACTACCTAACCTGAATTGAACTGAAAGCGCTTGTGAGCGCAGTCTGCCGTTTATTTAGAGACCAGATCGGATCAGTTAAGGCTCCGTTGATCACCGGGGTGAAGTTAATTAACTTGAAGTTTGATATTCACCGGTTGATGCACCTTTTAACGTCAATAGCTCTGTGTCGATAGCATAATGTTTCTCAAATTAGGATTTTTATAGAGAGGAACACAGAGCCAATGTTTCACAGTGTTGATAAAGTCAAAATCACCTACGGTTGTGATGCAGTGGCGGCAGAAAGGCATCCAGTCGGTCCAAGCCCCCACTGAGTATTTACTGTGGAACCAGGTAACTAAAAGCTTTCTTTAGACAACAGTAGCTTGTTACTGAAGGCTGTGTCCCAAACGTGATGATTAGTGATGATTTCTGTACATTAAGAGTGATGACATCAGCAGAAGACGTATTTTAAAGGCATGATCTTACGTGGGTAATGTGAAAGTACTCTAACGCATTACTTTTAATAAAGATTAACTTAGTAACATAACTAGTTACTGTTTAGGGAAAGTAACGAAGTAACTAGTTAGTTTCAAAAGTAACTTTCCCCAACTCATGTTTGTGTTCTGCATAACTCAGCTGCTGAGTAGTCAGAGTTATGCAGACTACTGCAGTTATGTTGAGTAGTCCTGTGCAATTGTGCACAGCACGGGTGTAATTCACAGCAACTACATTCCATGGGTGTTTCGATAAAGATTATTATAAAATATCTAGGTAGCATTTTTACTTTTTGACATTTATTGTGTTAACGTTTTGAAAGGACGTGTTTTAATCTCAAAATGACCCCAAACAACACTGTTGTATACAAAGTGTGTACAGGACCTTGAAAACGTATCATCATGTTAAATTTTATATTTACCATTTCCCCATGAAATTAGGAAAAGTCATCGAGTATCAAGCTGAAAACATAATGTTAATCATGTTTTTTACGTTAAATGTTGAATGGGGTCACATAAAGTGTGCGTGCGCATGTCAGGGGCAGAAAGGCTACCGGTAGCCACTCAGTTCACGTTAGTTAGTTAGTAATCTGAGTTCCCAGAAGCGATAGCAAAGATTTTAGTTTAGTAAGTGGCCATATATTTTAACATCATGCCTCACAGTTGCTAGTCGCAGTTGCACCCTAGACTGTAAAGAATAAAAGCAACCCCCAAAATCAACAGTTACAGTAGAGTCCAGCTGCAGCCCTGGAGAAGCCCCTGGCTTGGCACAGCACACTCACCCTAATGGTGCATCCCATTGGAAGTTGGAGGTTGGTAGTACCGAGTTGGAACTACCAACCTCCGATCTAAATGCGTTCCAGAGAGTCTTCTCGGGAAACCACGGACGCAACAGCCTTTACCCATTAATGTTAACGGTAGCTATCCTACAGCTCTAGTAACATTAGCAGGCTAGTTCATACTAGCAAAGACTTCCATAACCCCTATCCCTAACTTCGCCTAGCCTAGCCAGGGGCTTCTCCGGGTCTGCAGCTGGGTGCTATTGGAGTAGAAATCCAGCTAACTCAGTTTGCTAGCTTCATAGTCCCTGGTTGACACTTACCTGACCATACATCTACAATTTGTTGTCAGGATGTCGCCTTTTTTAGTGTTCACACTTTGACACTGGCTGGGTAAGACCTCTGCTCTTAACACACAAAACTCACCAGAGATGTAATGTCTAATTTGTTGCACATGTCTACATAATGTGAATTTACAGCATCGAAAGATTTGTATGCTCAGAGGCTGTCTTTTGTATACGCTAGGCTTTTCATATACATGTCTGGCCATTGGATCGGTGGCCCCTTGGCCATGTCTACAAGCCATTCATCAACTGGATTGAATAAGGGTCCGGCAGTCATTCACCAGTACTTAAAACAAGTTTCTCTAAATAATCTGTGCATTCAGAGTCTGACAAACTAGCCAGGTATGCCATTGTTGTCCGTTTGTTTGCTGTTATCAGTGTGAAAATGACAGCCAAGTTGCTATAGCTACGATAGCCACAGTGGCGTTTCTGCCCCTGAGCTGCGCGCACATCCTCGACTGTTCGTAAATGGGAAACTCATCTATACAACAAGGTAATAATGTTTTAAAAGTCTGCAGTTACGGTTTACAAATAGCCTACTGTTACTAACACAGGCGTGTTTGGAGCAAATTGTGGAATTGTAAGTTTCACTTTCGTTTTCACACTGGGAGGCTCTTTCAGATTGAGTACAATGCTGCTGGTCTACTGCATCTCACAGCCAAACACGAGTATGTCTCTTGATGCCCTCGGCTGCACCGTGGGAAAAGGATGACTCAAAAACAACATGTAAACCTATGATTTAAAGCACTGGTGAAACGCAGTAAGGTTATGGAAATGAGTCCTTATGAAAAATGAAAAATAGTGCTGGAAAAAGTCATTGAAAGCCCTTCAATTTGATTTAATATTGTCTGTATGAACGCTGATAAATGCATTTGTAGCTAAGCTTGGTGAAGCCTATGAAGTATATTGCTTCACTAACTATCATGTATGAGCACTAACTATCTTCTATGAAGTCACACCCTCTTACCACTTCCTGGCCAATTTCAGCCAATTTGTTTAAGATATGAAAAACACTGAATGGTGTTTAATCAGGTCAGTCCATAGATGGTTTCTGCAAAGCTTTATATCAATCAGATCAATGCTGGGGGGGCGAGTCAGTTGAATTTTCCTCATTCTGTTGTAGACTTTTATCCCCCCTTTATTTTTTTTTGGGGTGAGAACTTGCCCATTTTTAGTTATTCCCATCTTGGAAAGCCCCCCACCCTCAGGGAAGTGGGTCCAATTTAGTTCATTTTGGGGGGGATTGTCAGTAAGCAAAATAGAGGATACATAAACCAATGTCACTTGATGAGGTTATCTATGGATAGCCTTCTATTTGGTGACAGTAGGGTTGTTTATGGAAAAATAAGCAAAACTAGATAATTGTGTTCACTTACACATTTATAAAATGTAGTTATGCAGTGTTATGCAATAATAAAAGCGTAATTTCTACAAATCCACAACACTCAAATATTGACTGCACTAACATTTAATCCCAAGCGGGTTAAGAAAAATCATGACAGACAGTGTAAAATTGGGACCTTTGTAGAATCAAGTGGACACTGTACAGTTCACCTTTCATTGCTATACTGTATGTCAAAACACGCATATACACTAACATTTAGGCTGAAGTGGTTTAAGAAAAAGCATGGCAAAGCCTCAAAGTCAGAGTTAGTTAGTTTGTTACTGTCATTGCTCACTCATGAACATCAGTATTTTGACACCTCTAACCACACAGTCGAAGAGCAGAGACATAAGGCATTCACACCTTGCTCACAGCATATGTAGCTATTGGAGACACCTCACACATGTAGAGTGTGTTGACACGTCTCTACACGCACACATTTTAAGCACTGGTAAAACACAATACCAAGTTCCCAGCAGATACTTAGGTCATAAAGTTCTTTCTTACCAGTTGTTTGCACCACACACAGTATGGTCCAGATTTGATACAGTCACCGCAAGAGTTGATCACTGTCTTAGAGCATACGTCCTCTTCTTGAGAAAACCCTACAGGGAAAAACATATATTGTACCAGCACAGTCTCACGAAAGTTTGTTCTCAAACACATATTACGGGTTGTGCACATGAATAATGTGAAGATTACGTTTCTCCATCACGAAAGGATTATGTGACAAAAGCATGAACTAGGTGCACCATGTTCACATTTGTCACGTGTCATAAGTGAGCACCCATATTAATGTTTGATGTCAATAATAATAATGGAAAATGCCATTATATGTCCCATTTTAACTATAAAAGCTGCATGTATTACACTGTGCAGAATACACTGTGTTTTAAACATTGGTTTAAAACAGTATTTCTACCTTAATTTAAAATCTTGCGCTTTTATTTTGAAGGCTAAACGGCCAAACCGGAAGTCTTGTTTCTGGAAATTCGAGCTAGTCTTACCTATCTAGGCCTGGGTGCGTGCAAACGTGACGTATTTTGAAAACAACAGGTAGAGTGGCGATTTCAGATAAATAATGGTGTAAATGTCAAGCTTTTCAAGTCACTTTTGGATCTGCTGGCTTCAAGAGACTTGGATTATGCTGGATGAGCTGGATGGAGCCATTTTATGGTTATTTTCCATTATTTTGAAGAAAGACTGAGGACCCCAGCAACTTCAGTTGTTTTGGAGAAGGCTGCAACATACTTCAGCTGGCAAGCTCCAGGACTGTTGTAGTAGATAATGACTGAATTTTCATTTTTGGGTTAACTATTCCTTTAATTGAACAAAATGTTTCTCACATGTGGATGTTTACCCCCACCCCCGCCCTCGAAAGCAAGAAGGGCAAAAGTAAAAGAGAAAGTAAAGCAGTAGGCAGCTAGAGGGACTACATTTTGTTTAGCTTGTACTATTATGCTAGAAATATAATACAATCAATGTGAGACAAGCAAGATCCTGTACAGGCCCAAGGCGCCCTCTAGAGGCATATTAACAAAGTGTGGATGACCAGGAAACACAAAAGAAAACATTGTCCAGTATAACACCTATTCCTAATGTGACAGAGTGAAAGACTGAGTGACGAAAAAAAATAGAGAATATTACTTATTGTCTATTGTCTTGTCCTCATTAGTTGCGTGTGACAACGAACATTCAGTGCGATGTCGTTCAGCTCTGTCTCATTGCTCACTCTGTTTCTATTTCAATGCCATTTCGCTGGTGTACACCCGCATCCAAAGTACTGAACCGTGTGCTCACTTCCTTTTCAGGGTTGCCACAGTACACACTACGAACATGGACAAGGAGAGAATGATTTTTGAAGTACAGAAGCACCAGTTACTGTATGATGTGCAGAGTTCTCTCTACAAGTTCCTTATTTTCATGGTTCAATGGAGTCCAAAATAGACCAAAAAAACAGATACGAGACGATAGCACAAGGTCCAAAAGTGTGTCTGTTATCATGGGTAGGCCCTTTAACAGATGCTAAAACAATGCTAAAAAGAATCGATAAGGTTTAAAAAATCAGTAGCAAGAAAATTAGAAGGACAGCAAATATAAATGTTAAAGTCCCCAAGTATCAGTACTCTGCCATATTTGGGCATAGTGCATGAAAGGAGCTCTGAGAGCTCAGAGATAAAATTACTGCTACTGCTATTACTGTCTTTCCTCTAATAATAAAGCCAACAGTTCAAAAGTTGTGAATTAACCAAAAGAGGTAGTTGAACAACTAAAACTGCTCTTATAAGGAACTGACAATCCCCCACCTCTACCACAAAGCCTAGGCTGGTTGAAAAAGGAAAAATTTGGAGGGGAGGACTCAATTAGGGGAATAAAGTCACCTTCACTCAGCCAAGTTTCCGTTATTATAAAAAAGTCAAGGCTGTTAGACAAAATAAAATCCTAAAATAAAAGATTTGTTTGAGAGGGACCTTATGTTCAGCAGCCCAAAGGTGACATCTTGGGTCCTGTAGCGGTCAAGCCCAGGAGTTACACTAGTGCAAATCAAACAAGATGGCTTAATAGGGATTAAATTGCTACTGATACTGTATGCCATAGTATACACATTAAAACTACAAGCATTAAGAGCATGAGCATTAAAAGAGTTAAAAGCAGTATCATAGAAGAAATACAAAAATAAATGAATACATATATACATACAGAAATGAATATAGAAATGAATGAATTGTCAAATAAATAAATATGGAAACAAGACTAGGTTGACCTAGTGCAAGCCGGGCCATTGATGTCTCGCCTCCTCTTGGCTTTCGCACCCTAGTATAATACGTGTTCTGTACTGCCCTCTGCATTGTACTGACATACTATATAAGGGGCAATTTGTACAATTTTAAAGGCCCATTCACATCTACAACGATAACGACAACAAGATTTAAATGAAAAAGTAAATAGAATGTCTGTGTTCACACTACTACTATAACTATAAAAACATCCAAAACAACAACTACATAGTTTGTAGTTGTCTGTGTAGTTGTCGCTCTAGGTGTGAATGGGCCTTAATTAACAGTGCAAACAATGCAATATAACATAGACCACCTTGACTGTGTAGGTCTTGACGCCACTTCTCACGCAACTTTCAACAATGGGTAGTCAGTCAGTTAGCTATTTTCACTCTTCTAGGCCGGTCCTATGGGCCCGGCAAAAAATAAATACAGAAATTAATAATTAGGGAAATTAATAATTAGGGAAGTAAATGACTAGGGAAATAAATAAATACAGGAGAAAATATATTTATTCATTATTATTTATTTTGTTTATTCATTTCTTTCTTTCTATGTACATTTATTTTTAAATTTACTTGCAACATTTATTTATGTATTTATGTTTTTATCAAGATATTTATTCATTAAGGTCCAGGTTTCCTATTTTTTTTTTTTTTTTTTTTTTTGTCTATTTTTTTTTTTTTTTCCAACTTTTTGTTTAGTTGTTGGGTTAGAGGAGGTGTTCTATGGTCTCTCTCCATGTCCATGCATCACATGTTATCTGTGATCTCTGAACAACTACTGACCCAATTTTCACAAAGCCTAGCCTAGCCTACCAGCTCCAAACCTTTTTGGAGCTGGGAGCTACAGCTAATGCTGCCACGCTGATGCTGCCAGACTGCCCACACAGGTCGTGTGCAGTCGACAGTGTCGTATATATCAATAGATATATCAATAGAAAACAGAAGACTATTGAAACTTTTATGGTGTTAGTACATGATACTAAGCCCAAGGACACTCAGTGTAAGTTTGAGCCACCAAGGAGCAGGCGTTTAAGGTGTCGCTAAATGAAGTTCTCGTTAACGGTGAGTTGGATAAAGATCTTTATCCAACTCACACTAGATGGCTTTGCCATTACTAGCGTCCCCTTGTGGCTGCACACACACCGAGCCCCATTCTCTGCCGTTAATTCACATACATCCACGTTTTCCATTGCCCTATAAACTGTAATGTCAGGTAACGTAATTACCTGTGGTAGTGACGTTAGTGGAATTATTTAACCGATAACCGTGTCGTAATGCTTCATTGCATTGAATTGAATTGAATTGAACACACGAAATTCCCTAGGTGGCATTGTTGGGTTTGCTATTTTCTTTTGCTCTTACCTCCACCCCGCCACATGAAGGTAATGTAATACTGTGCAAATGCATCAAATACTAAACAAAACTGAAACACACACACAACAGAAACAATTATATCTGCTTAGTGTCACCAAATAGATGACATTATTTAAAGCACCTGTAGAGAGCTTACAGACAACTTTTAGGGTATCTCTCTCAATGGCTTGATCTCCTTCTATGGTGGCAACAATATCTTCCAAAGATCCTGTGCCAGAATGATAGTCCACTCTAACACTAGGAAGGCTCTGGCCGTGTTCGACTGATGGAGTCATGTGGAGGCGCAATATGTGTCTCAAAAAAGAATATAAATGTAAGCCGATCCACATGCGTAGTTCAATTTCCAAATGCAGATTCAACAATTTAAATATCCGTTTAGGCTCTGGAAATATTTTGGCCTTAAAATATGAAAATGTATATTTGTAACTTTGTTGGGTTGTAAATTTGTCAAAACCGAATTGTGTTTATTAAAACAAAACTTGTATTCACAAATATGTGTCTGAGCCAAGAAATGTTACAGTTTGGAAATTTTTAGTTTGTTTTATTTCGGTCATATTCAGTTCCAATAAATCAACATAATTCACTGTGTTTGAAACAAAGAAACAAATACACTGTTAACAGCAACAAAAAAATTTAATTAGAAAAAATAATCAAATGTAACATCTCAAACACAATACATTCATGACCGAAAAGGTATAGGCTGAAGCCAAAGCTTATTATGCCTACCCTTTTTTCATTGCTTACAGTTACCAGTTAAATTAACAAATGAATACAAATTATTAACCATTTACTGTACAAAAAGTACTCAATTAATAGCTTTGTAACTGTCAAATATATAATTTCTAAACATTCTTTTAAACTTACATAAAGTACTACACATTTTTAGTTAATCTTTTCCATTGTTCCATAATTTAACCCCTACAACTGACACACATCTATTTTTCACATTTGTCCTGACCTTTTTCCAGCATACAAATACCCCTGAATTCATACTTACTCTCCCTCGTTGAAAAAGTGTTTTGTTTTTGGCTCTATAAATTATTTGTATCGTTTTAAAGTGAACTATATCCATAAATTTTAAAGTATGTGAATGAATGAATAATCGGTTGATTGGGTCACAAGTGTTTCCCCATACCTCCACACAGTATGTCATGTATGGAACTATGAGTGAACAGTACAGAATGTATAATGATTTATGATTCAATATGTCCTTAGTTTTGTATAATATTGCAATAGATTTAGACATTTTTAATTTAACATGATTTATGTTTGATTCCCAACAGAGCTTATGATCCCCAATAATTTGTTTTCATACACTCTCTCAATTTCTACATCATTAATCATTATTTTTATATCAGGATTGATATTACGATTACCACAATGTATTTAGTTTTACTTAAATATAATGATAATTTATTAATATCAAACCATTTCTTTAGGATTTTCAATTCTCCTTCAACTGTATCCATAAGTTGTTTCAAATTTTGCCCAGAGTAAAATAAATTAGTATCATCAGCAAATATTACAAATTTTAATAAATCTGACACATTACAGATGTCATTTATGTACAGTATAAAGAATTTAGGTCCCAGTACAGAGCCTTGCGGAACCCCACAGGTGACCTTCCTACATTTTGACTCAATGTTATTTATCTGCACACATTGATATCTATTCTCGAGATAACTCCTCAGCCAGGAGTATGTTACCCCTCTAATTCTGTATCTTTCTAGCTTCTTCATTAGTAGACCGTGATCAATTGTGTCGAATGCTTCCCCCTCCCCTTTTGTTGGTCCTGTTAACAGTTGTTTTTTTAAGATTCAAGCATGTCTGGCAATGTCGGCGTTTTTCTTAGTAAGATGCTCGTTCAGGTATACTCCCGTCCCCTTCAACTTTCTGGCCTGTTGCAACAATTCAGTTTTGTATTTTCTATTCACAAACCGAACAATGATTGCTGGCTTCCTTTTGGTGTCCTTTCGAGGAAGAACGCGACAAGCAGCTATGCTGTTACTTTCAATGGTCATATCCTTACTGTTCAAGAATTGAATGACCTGTTGTTCCAACGAGTGCAATTCACCTGGCGGCGCATCCTCACCTTCTTTGTCACCAGCTGTAACCCTGGCGTAGGTCCGATGTGTTGTCTCAAGTCGACTTATAATTAAATCATCGATGCGTGAGTATTGCTCCAAATCATCGATTCTCCGCTCCTGGGGCCTCATTTATAAAACATTGCGTGCACACAAAACCGACCTGAAAACTGCGTGCGCCACTTTTCACGCAGAGTTTCGGATTTATAAAAACAAACTTGCCGTGAAAATGTGCGCACCGCCATGGAAACTTTGACCCATGCGTGCGCACATTTTGGAGACAGTGGGAAATGGCAACTGAGATGGCAAAGTAGTAAAATGTAGTAGTAAAATAAAGCAAAAAATGGCTTTTATACTTGTTAATTTCCAGGCTGACTCCACATCAACTTAGAAACCTCTCTAATAATAATAGTCCTTGTAGGAAGAACGTCTATAGGCTTCAACTAAATAGCGTCTTTGTTGCTTTAGTTTGAAAGCCGATCATTTGTCCAAAAAGCATCTATATGTCATTATAGGCTGACATGGTGTGAATTAGTCTAAGTACATCACAGTCTTTTAGCAGAGACCCAATTTGTCAATTAAATCCGACAAATTCATGGTGTTAGGCAATGTCTCAAGGTAATAAATAATGATACGTTATGGCATGCAGGGCGCATTGGAGACGCCGGTGCCAGAAAACGAGAATACAGAACTTGTCTATGCATTTTTTATTCAAATCAAATGAATGTGAAATGTTGAATGCGTGGTTTACGTTCACTCTTTCCAAAAACAAATGGCACATTTACGATACCTGGGTCAGTCGCAGCTCTCTCATCTTCCTCTCTAATGTTATGTCAATGTCACGCTGTTTTACTGGCACAATGCCACTAAATTAAATAGGGTTCCCCCCGTTATCGAGGTGAAACATTCAAGAGGAGAGTGCTCCGGTGTCTCCTCGCCCCGCCAGTGGCGCTGACACAACTATCGCTGTGCAGCAAAGCGCTTCTTTTTTCTTTTTAGTTTTATAAAGGGTCTCACTCTCGGAGCTGGCAGCATTAACTGCTGCTGTGACATGTTGCCACTCAACAAACTTTTTCTGGTTGGTGATGCCCAAACTGAAGGGAACACCGGGGAAATTTCTCTTTCCCATCTGCTCCGGCTTTGCCATTTTCTCACACAGAGAACGGAATGACATTTACATACACATCAGTATTCATTCAGGGCGTTTCATTGACCATCTATGGTTAATTGTGGGAGTTAAGGGGCGGACTATGAGGCTTGTGCACGTGCGCAACATTTCAAGTTGGATTGTGATTTATAAAGGGGAAATTGCGTGCAGGTGTGCGTACGCACAGTTTTATAAATCCAATTATTTTTGTACATACGTACTTTTCCTCTTTTGTGCGCACGTAACCTTGTAGTGTGGAATCCACGCACAGTTTTATAAATGAGGTCTCCGATCCTCTTGTCTTTCTCCGTAATTAAAGTTTTCAGGTGACGCACCTCTTCTACTAGGTCAAGTAGAGTGGTTTGCTGTTTAGCCACCTTACTTATCTCTTCCGACATGAAGTTTAGAGATTTTCTAATCTCCTCCATATCTTCGGCTGTAGGTTTTTGTCTAGGTGCCATTGTCATTACTAATTACAAAACTGCAATTTTATTTGAGTAAAGTTTTGGGTAAAAGTTAGTTGACATTGTCCTCCAAACTCTATGGAGCATCTGGAGCAGCCGTCACGCTTAGAAATGTCAAGTGAAGAAGTAACATATCCCAGTGCAAACTGTTAGAAATGTTTAGAACATTCCACAGTTACAGAAATCAAGCAAGTCAAGTAAAAGATCGATTGCTGGTGATGCTATGTTATCGACTAACCCAGAGGTGTAGCAGCTCAAGCTGTAACACTAACCAACTTTACCCAATATCATTTAGCCACTTACTAGCAACAGGTTGTTTGTGAGGATATTGCTTGACAGATATTTATTTATGTGCAGTAAAGCTATGGCAAGCTTGCTATGTTGCATCGACAAGAAATGTTAGCTAGCTAGCTTGTGTGGCTAACATTAGCTGCATCATAGGTTGCTTACCTGTCCAACAAATGTAAGGCCAGCTCCGCATCGGTCTTGAAGTTTTTCAGAGTCCTAAGCTACCTCCACCTTTGAAATGCCACAGCAATGTTCACTCAGGTGCCATTTTGGCTTTAGAATGAGGCTTTTAGGCTTTGTTGCAGAGGTGTCTTGCAAAGACGATTTTGGTCACTGTATATTCTACCATTGTTACGCAATTGGTGCACACTGTTTTTCTGTTTCTCGAGATACTTTGCCCTCGCAAAAATGAATAACTAGCCTCAGATTTAGAAGTGAGGATTCTTATTATAACCAAGAGAGCTGTCAATTTCAACAACACACTATTCATGTGTTTTCACAACATTGCTGTCCAGGTGACAGCACCACAACAGATGCACAATACATGATTGTTTCACTGTATGTTAACAAGTTATTGAACATTTCCTTTGAAAATAATCCTTGTCCAGAAGCTCACCACTCATGCATCAATCGCAGATCCCACCCATTTTGTGTTTTGTCTCCTTTTTCAGAGTTCCCTCAGCACTCGAAATATCATAATTCAGTGTTCCCCTCTCCTAGGGCACATCACTCCATTTCACAGCCAGATGTTATCTACGATAATTTTTAAAAGTGTGTTAAGTTAAGATGCTTTTCGGAAACACCTCGCAAACTAAAGAGGCTTTGTAAGATGGATGTTACGATCATCTTAGCCTTGGACAGGAGTGTTGAATGTCAAAAGTCGACCAGAGAGCAGGAATAAGCAAATGCTGTGTGCCATGAATTAACCTGTCATGTACCGATCTTCTTCCTCTTCTACTCTTAATAAGAAAAAAACAAAAAACTCTGATTCTACGAATGCTATTTATTCCTATTGAAGGCTTAGCTGATGAAGATTGTGATGTACAGTCGGTTTGACTACTGTTCTTACTGTAAGTCGCTTTGGACAAAAGCGTCTGCTAAATTACATAATGTAATTTAATGCCCTGTGTTGAGGCTGTACTTCTGTACCATTTCATTAGTTCATTTCAAATGTCCTGTTGTCTGTTAAGTCCTACTGCTGCACAGCTCAGAGCACCTTTGCTTCAATAGATAGTAAAAATAATTAACACAAAGAAGGATGGACATTTCATTAGTTCATGGCTAGTACTTTTCAGGCCAAACTAGTGCAGAATTTCCTTCACTGGTCACAATTCGAATGTGCGCTTGAGATGATATGGAGCTAATAGCCAAATGTCCCCACTGGGCTGGTGCCCAGAGTCCTTAGGTTCCCATCAGTGACTGACAAACAAACCACTGTCCAATGTTGTATGCTTCCCAGTCCCTCCACTTTCATTTCCATTATAAGAGAGAGGATGCAAAGGATTTGCAATGCCCAATTAATGCGGTCATATGTGTTTATAAGTTTGTTTGCAAATGTGTTCAGGTCTAGACAGGGGTTAAAGTTTGATTTGGCAGGTGGAGGAACCCTGTTTCCAGGGAGGGTAAAGATACATAATTGGTGGGGGGGTCAGAAAAAAATAGTAATTTAAAACAAATTTCCTGCATTTCTACACCACCTAACCTCTTGGTTTAAGTCAAGAAACAGCAACCCTGTATAATGTTAACCAAAAATGTAAAATTATGTTATAATTACTAAATTTCAGCATTGAGGTGCTTACATTCATGATTTTGCATAGGCATACTAACCTAAAAACCTATTATTGGGAATCGCGAGAAAGTTTCAGAGCGACAGACACAGAGCGTCCCCGTAACCATAGTAACTCACTCTCACTCCTGCCTGCGTGCGCACGGCGCGAGAGGAGAGGGAGAGACGCAGAAGAGCCGCTGACTGAGATTACTCTGAGCACCATGAATGGGAATAAATTACAATATAATAGATTTGTGTATATTTCTTGCTATTCAGATGGTCTGAATAACTCGCTGCTGCACGGTGCTGCTCTGTCTCGTCTGTCCGTGCGCTGTCAGTGTCTCTTTTCGCGCCGCGACGTTATCAGTTATGAATTTGTTTTTCACTGCGTGAGAAAATGGACTTGTGGTGTGAGAGCGTGTGAAAAATGTAAATTGTGTGAGTCTCACGGTCAATGCGTGAGAGTTGGCAGCCCTGTGAACTCGCTTGACATTATTATGTATGAAACTGCCAATCAGATTTATTTACTTATTAATCGAAGGTGCCGGAACGCCGTTCCGGATCGTTCTGGCCCACTTTAGCCCCTGGGTCTAGAATACTCTAGAAAGGCATTTAATTTCCCAGTATATATCACCTTTCAATTCTATACAGCAAATTGGTCCTGTTGTCAATGTGATTAAACACTAAAAACCAATAATAGCACTTTACTGAAAACAACCCAGAATAGTCATGCCAAGTCGTATTTATTTGAAGTCCAATATCACAAAGCACGCCTCAAAGGGCTTAACATGCTTTTTAGAATAAAAGTAATCACATTTTGTAAAGACCTACAAATTTAGGCTCCAAATTTAAATCTGTGAATATAGCAATGTTACGCTAGACGATTAGGGCCACGTGAAAAATGTGAGTTCTGAGTTTAATCTCAGAATTCAAAGTTTAAAGCCAGAATTCTGACTTTAATCTCAGAATTGATTAATCTCACAACTCAAATAAATTTGTGGCCTTAATCCTCTTCTGTGCAATGTAATCTAAAAAACAAACAAAAGGGGCACCCCGGTGGCTCAACCAGTAGAGTGTGTACCGTTAAGTCCTAATCGCAGCGGCACAGGTTCAAATCTGGCCCGTGCCCTTGGCTGCATGCCATCCCCTCTGCCCTGTTTCTCCTGTCTCTTTCTACTGTAACCGTCAAGTAAAATGCCAAAAAAACAACAACTTACCATTTCTACCCATCAGCAGGAGCAGAAGGAACAGCAAACATCTATCCATTTCCTGGTGACAAAAACCAATGAGAGCCACAAACACTCAATAAAATCCATGGTAGTGGACCAGAATTTAAGATTTCCCACATAGCTTCACATTATTAAGGTATAAAGGGGACTGAAAAGACTTTCGTTTTCACATTTTTGAGAAATGGTTGGTTTGCCTACTGACTGCTAATATTAATGCATAACTTGTGACTGCCAACCAAAATTTTGATCACCACTATTAGAATTTACACTGGACATGCACAAAGAATTAGCACTGCCATCATTCCTATGGCACTCATAAGGCTGCAGCCGGAAGGTCTTTTTCCCTTAATTTATGTAACTGCTGAAGTTATCGAAGTAAGTGAAGCCATTCAATCATCATACACAAGATGTTGTGCTTATAGCCTACATGATTGATATTTCAATTTGATAGCAGGGATGCTCCTGAATCCGAATAGCCTACCATATTCGGTGAAGCACAAATAATAATTTACTAATAATAAAAAATATCTGTTCCTTGACGATTTTCTCAATGAACTCAGAAGAGAAAAGTTTAGGTTTGTGTTCCATAGTCTGCCTGTCACACACACGGAGCCATAATAGAGAGAGAGAGTACGTGAGAGAGTTGCTTGTTCGTACACATTTTGTTTGCTCCGGGAATAATCAAATTATTTTGACTACTAATTTAGCATTGGCCAATTATTCTGTTTTTCTTGTCCTAGTGGGTCTGCTTTCCTGCTCTGCTGATAGACTTTGTGAGGGGAGTTGGTTACAATCCGAGTCAGTTCAAGTTAGAGACATTTAAGTAGTGGCACAGTAGCCAAAGATATAGGCTATTCCCCAAGGAAACTTTTGATTTCCCTTCTTAAAAATCAGTTGATACAAAAACATACTATGAACACAAAAAAACTGCATGTTATTTCATTTGCACGTTTCATCTCTAAGATTTTTTTCCCAGTCCCAGTCTGTTCAGTGTAACCCAGTAAGGGGTCGAGATGGGGGGTGGTTGGGCAGGTTGTGCAATTCAGTATCTCCCAGTTAGCAGTGGGGGGATTTGTGGAGGGCTTCGTCCAGTTTCATAGAGTAGTTCAAAGTGAGAATGAGGAAATATATTTTGATTCATCAAGACATTTTTTCAGTTTATATACTGTTTAGTGTCTCCCAGTGTACATGCAGTTCATACCAGCAGACAGTAAGTTCAGGTTGGAGATTTTTTTCCTGTTTATAATTAATTATGGCTATGGTTGTTTATGGATGTCTTTATCAAAGCCTATGTTTATGGTTACATAACATCTAGGTTGTTGTTTGTTAAATACAGCTTTAAAAAACAACAACTTTGTTTTCATGCTTCATTATTATTGATGAAGTCATTGAAAAAACACACAGTTAATGCTTTAGTATTTCAACAATAGCAATTGGAATGACTACAAGGGAAAAAAAGAAAAAGAATTTGGGGGATTTTTAACATTTCAGTCGGAACCACACCCACTTTTGGATTTATCAGAATACAAATACAAATAGTTTGGTTGAACAAATACAGATACTAATAAAAATTGTAGCAACTCCGCACAATCTTATTTGATACTACCTATACCTCTTAAATTATGGAACACCAATACTCTCCTTTTTCACTTGATAACTTGCATTATCTTAACACAACATTTTGA
This sequence comes from Centroberyx gerrardi, assembly GCF_048128805.1. Lineage (NCBI taxonomy): Eukaryota > Metazoa > Chordata > Actinopteri > Beryciformes > Berycidae > Centroberyx > Centroberyx gerrardi. The sequence continues at coordinate 32,043,571 of NC_136006.1, read as the reverse complement.
ATGTTATTTTCTGCTGTCAAATAACACATTTAACTAATGCATAGATAGAGAGTGAGATCATTACTCAGATATACAGTATATCAACATTTCTATTGATCATTGATCAATAGATAGACAGACAGAGCAACCAACCCGCTGACCATGGTGACCATACTGTGACAGATGCATTGAAATACAAAAAGTCTTGAATGGAACTTGACAATACTAAATAAAGTGTCTGATGAGGTTTATGAGTTGTAAACTTTAAGAAATGAATGCATATTAACAATCTTTGACTACTTTTGGCAAAGCAAAAACCCTGCACTCAAGAGTGAATTAGGTGCATATGCAGAATGAATAAAGAAAGGCTTCGCACACTGAAATATCACTCACTCACTATTGTGTTTGAAGAATATTTAATTGATCAGTATGCTGTCCATGGTATATATATCTAAGGTTTCCAAATATTTTTGGCATCATGAAATAGGGGGACCACATAAAAGGACTGTAGTTCTGATATGGCTGAAAAAGCCATGAAATGAAACCTGCAGTCAAACCTTACAGTCAGCGTGTCTAGTAATAAGCGTATGGACACAATGTTTTGCTGTCCATAGAAATTGCAGCAAATACATAATTGTGTCAAGCCTGTGTTTCACACTTTAATAACGGTGACCATAAATGGTTACAAAATTGTGATGACACTGGGATACTTAATTTAAGTTCAGGTAGTCTCCCTTGAGTACAATACACAATACTAGCCTAAGTGACAAGTCTGCATTTCAACATTACACTTTAACATGGACCAGCCTCATAAGTACATTTGATACATACATAAATACACTATATTCTTTCCAACTCCTTACAGAACCAACAAAGCAATCTGGAGACTAAAGCCATCCACAAGTGAGATTAATGTTCATGTAGGCAGTGATGGTGACTAAGCTATTTCCTAGTTTCACATAGAAATATTACTGTTTGAAGTATACACTGATTACTGATAAAACATACACTAAGTTTAAGATGCTATTTTTTTTGTATTGAGACTAATTTCACAATAAATGACTGGATATTAATGATTCATACATTTTCTTCCAATAAAGAGACCATATACATTTGGGCCTACCTAGGACATGGTGCTGCTCTGCTATTAACATCCATTGAGCTGCGTTCATGTCATATCAGTGGAGGCAGAAGAATATGATGACATCTCATTGGATTGGATCTACAACTTGGAAGCATTCATGTGTTTAACTTCGCCCACATCCAAAATATTTTTTTATCTCTTAATTTAAAATCCATCATAAACAAACAGCAGCATATATTGCCACTTTTCATAAATAGAGTTGGTTGTATAAGTGTGAATATAAATTATAATCTTTTATTTTTATTCCCATAGACTGCCGACATTACCAAGTGGGAGATATCGGAGCCTACAAAAAAATTCCACTTCCTACTTTTCTTCAGGCCAACATTAATGTTTTTTCCCCAGTTGGCAGCTCATATTTATGGTAAATATGAAGTGACGTGAACACAGCATGAGGAACTAATCATTTGGTAGAGATATGACTTGCTCTTGTCCTTAAAAAGGCATAGTCAGCAACTGTAAGTGTAGCCTGAAGGGGTGGAAATCTATTCTAGAAAATAACAAAAACACACATCCCAATCCTCAACAACAGGTCCTGAAAATCCAAAACACAAACATGCCAGCACAATACTCAAGGTGTGTAAATGTATTAATAGAAATTGATTCATAGGTAACATTTGGACTTTGTCTGATGAAAAGCAGTATGCTCGAACGTCGTATGTATCGGTGTCACAACGTCTTGGGAGCATATAATAGAACGGGGACTCTTTTGTTCTGATCTACCAAAAAAAAAGTTTGTATTTTTGAAACCAAATTAAAAGTAGCAGCCAGTTATCTAATTCTTGGCCCTAATCGTGGCACTTTTTCTTGACACCAGGTTAATCAGTAGTTACTTCAGTCAACTTCCTCTGAGAAGACAAAAGACTCAAGTTCCTCTTCTTCCTCTTCTAAAATATGAAACCACAGACTGTTGACATTAGTAGGCTGTGGCTATGTGAAAATGTTTTACCTTTTTTCCATTAATATCATAGCAGTCTAAACTTTGTGTGATTTGATACGATACAGAATATATAAATAAATATATAAATAAAATAGGGCCTTCCAATTTTGGTGGTGATGTTCGATGACGCTATTTTTTTTTTTTTAATTCTTTACTCACACATCAGGAAAAATTATAAATACTAGTGACATTACCACTTTTTTAATAAAAAAGTGAAGATGATTAGAATAGTTAAAAATCTGCTTCTTCATCATTACACAAAGAGTAGTACTTACAAGAACCAGGATGCTGCAGCTCCCCACCTTCTCTGTGGGTGACAGTTGCTTGAAACTCTATATCTGGATGTAGAGGCACCACCCACATGGCAGGAAGTGTGAGGCAACCAAAGTCTGTGTGCAACAGGAATAGAAAGGGTGGAGTCTGAAAAGAGGTTTTAGATCATACTTGGTTTATTGTGTACGAATATATATATCAAATTAAATTTTCTTCTTGAGGAAGACCTGTTAAACCTGATTACTCAGAGACTGACTGACAAGGAGCCCTATTGGGAGTGAAATCCCTTACGTGATACTGAATTTATATGTTAAATTAGTGGTACTACAAACCAGATACGTTGCTTTTCCTCATTTCCTCATCCGCGGATGGGCTATATTTTGAAACTAATGAAACTGAGTGAGGATTGAAATGTAGGATCTTTCCTGCATATAGAGTGTGTGTTGGCCCCAATCCGAAACTGTCTGTGTCCCATCTCTGCCAGAGCCAGATGTACCAGGCATTTTAGTTGAATGTCAACCTAAAGCAATAATATCTAACTTTAAGCCTGTAACAACTGTTCATTAGCCATTTTGTTTCCGATTATTTTACCAAGGTCAAGACATTGTTAAAGCTACAATCTGCAACTTGTCTCCTCAGTTGGTCAAGTTCCAGCATCTAGCCTGAGGCTGAGGTAACCAGCATCTGTAAAGCCAGTTATTATTCCATTTAACTTAACCAATAGATATTGTATAAATGAATCTTATAGAGGAAATGGGGGTGGGGATCCCTTTCAGTCAATTCACTTGGTGCAGTGAAACAGATATGTGGCTTTTAAGACCCTGTGCTGAAAAATCATGCATGTAGAGCCTGGCGCTTACATATGTCTCAGACAAACTACTCAATGTTTGTGAACATAAATAACCCTCCCAAAGCCAGAAACCAGAGAAGTTAGATTGAAACTTGTGTTAAGTATAAAGTCTGGGGCTGTTCAAAAGGGAATTAAATGTAAAGGTGACTGGAAGAGCTCTAGCAGTTGGCATACAGAAATGTGTCCTGCCCCTTTAGGAAGCCATGGTAATTTGTGCATTAGAGAACATCAGCTGAGGGAAATTGAGAGCAAGCTAGAGGATTGGGAAGTGAGAGTGGGAGGTTTAGATGTCTCAGATTCAATCAACAAAACACTTCTGTGCATCTAAAGTTCTGGGGCATGTAAGCACAATTTTGTGCATAAACCATGGAAACCCACTTTCTAAGTATAGAATGTTGTAACAGTCAGAAATATGCCTGCTATGCTTTTGGAACATTGTTTTGGTTGCAGTAACAGATTACGTCACTGGGTGGCGCTCCTTGTTTTTACTGAGGCTGAGTTACAGCAACAGGTTGAGTACTACTCCCAGTCTATCTCTCGACAAATAGCTTGTCTCTTCAGTAACGACTTGGTACGTGTTAAACTATATTAATCTACACATGTATGTTGAGAGAATATAGTGCTGTAGAGACCAGGAATTGTATGGTTGACAAGTACAGGTGAATAAAGTGGTACATGTGACAATCCCAATACTGACATCGTCTGGCTCTGTCAAGCTATCCAGGAGTATTTCCCTAAAGCTAATGTAAACTAAGACATGACCAAGCGCGTTACAATGTGATTTATCAGTTTGTACTTATATGTGAGAACGCAAGTAAATTACGCACAAACTCATGGTAGAAAAATATGATTGTGGGTTAAATAGGCATTGCCTATGATCCACAAAAGAACAGACATTAGGACATACTTGAAATGACAATTCAAAGGAGAAATTAATTGTTAACTAAGCACATAGCATTAATGCCAGTGCTAAATATAGTGCATAAAGTCCCACTAAAGTGTCTGCCTTGTAAGCATATTTGATTGAATGATTGCCAATTAAGCTATGTTAAATACATACAGATGGTATACCTCTGGCACTGTTCTGATCTCTGGTGACAATGCATTAACAGCTTTGGTCATCTGCCCCCAGGCTACAGCTTTTTTTTCTTGGATAAACCACTTAATTTATAGAATTTTTACCTTTAAAGTCATTAAAGGTGACTGCCATCAGTGTAAATTAGCTTCACTGTTTGTATGTCTCAAACACAGGTCAAGCACAGAGAGCACAGTGTAATAACCCAATCCACAATCGTCAGTCCACATTCCACAGTCCAACAACAGTATCCAATTTGTCAGTCACTTCTTACCATACCACAGAGACTCAGTTTGCTCAGCCACTTGCAACCACCTTCCTGTCCACTGAGTGAGTGCACTGGCAGGGCTTAAGTAGGGAGCTCCGTGACTGATGATGGGTTCTCTCCACCTCTGCCACACGAAGGGAAAGTACTGGCCCTCCCATACTCTGCCTGTTGTCCTCTGTGTGGGAATGGCCGCTGTCCCTGGGGCTGAAACACAGTGGAGCTATCTCTCTGGCCTGGGGCTCCACATCCCCTCCAGCTCCATGCTTGTACAGGGAGCTGCAGCCCATAGACACTTGTCTCTTTGGGAGAGGGCCTGTGGTCCTTCCTAGTATGTGCATCATCCACTTTATTACCAAGCATTGTTTTTCCACTATGGCATGATTCTTTTCATACTTTAGAAGCTTAGGACTGATGTACATTATTTACCTTATGTTTCTTGGGAACCAGGGGCTGTATACATAAACATTCTATACTATATACAATACTCTCAGAGAGCTCTTAACTTAGCCTAAAACTTCATAGGAAGGACTTCTAGCTTAGGAGTGATTGGGTGCAACTCAATCATAGGAGTGAACTCTGAGCAAGGAATGTACAAGAATTTGTATCTTAGTGAGGAGGTGTGGTTGACCCAGTTGCTAGGTATGATGTTCTCTTTTAGACGCTGTCATTGGTCGATTAGGACAAATCACAGCACGCATCTTTTAGTCATTCACACTATAATAAATGATTCTGTGGTCATGTACATTTGTGTCCTTGATTTTGTAGCAATAATTTGTGTAAATATCATCTAAAAATGTTTGGAATAACATCATCTTATTCTTGTTGTTTAAAACATAAGCATTCCATTTATGTAATTCCAAATAGAGAGAATATTGAGTGAATTCATCCTAATGTAAATAAGCAGTTTTCAATTGACAAGCATTTCCTGTCTAAGCGTGCATTTTTGGGTGTAGCAGTCTATCATCTAGATCTAGCCACACAAGACATTTGCACTTGCAGCAGACAAGCTGGTACGGCAAAAGGACCTATTCTTCACATCATCTCAAATCGTAAAAGCTTGACTACGGTAAGGAAACCTACTCTATTTAAATATTTTTCAATATTAATCTGGATTGAGGGAGCAAACATTCAGAGTCAGAGTTAACAAGTTAATATTAACATTATCAGTCCACTCAGTGGATACTGACTAGCAGCTAGGCTATACAGCGTGCTAATCTCGGAAACTCAGCTGTATTCCGAGTTAACGTTAACTGTTCGTTCTTCTTTTCGGGAATTCAGTCGGCCGTCTTCTTGGCATGGAAAAAAAATATCCCTCACGTGTGTGCAGTGGGAGGCGAACAGACGGGTCCGGTGAGAGCGCGAGTGAGCGAGAGAGAGAGAGACAGAGACCGAGCAACAGAGAGAGAGAGAGAGCGAGGGGGAGCAACAGAGAGAGCAAGCGAGAGAGAGAGAGTGCGTGGAGCAATTAGGGGCTGAGCGAATCAAAGCGCTACACGCAGTTCTACGATTAAATAGTGAAAAAAAAATAAAATTTGTGGCGGTCAGTACTGATATTGTGGCGGCCCGCCACAAACATTTCTATGTGTGGGAAACCCTGGAGGGGTAACTTAGAGCGAGGGGAGATTGTTCACTAGTTAATCGATCGCGGATGGCGTCGTTCTCTCGGACGGATAAAAAAATAAAAATAAAAAATGCTAAAATGGGTCGCCAAATTCTGGCGACCCAAACTTTGGCGGCCATTAATATACCTGGGCGGCCCGCCCAAGTAAAGTCTATGTGTGGGAAACGCTGAGCTGTAATGAGCAATGTTTGTTGTTTGTTGACACAGTGGAAGTATTAAATGGAATGCAGTAATTGCGACTTTTCACAATTACATAATGACACTCCTTAACAGCCCTAAACTCTCATGAATAACCTCTCCAATCAAGGTGTGCTGCAGATTTCCTCTTAATCTGGCTTTATTATACCCTTTTTACACCAAAATTAGCGTGTATATGCAGGTTTTTTAAACGCGGGTAAACCCGCTAAAAATAGGCGATTGATTCCTTTCACATTGCCAGTAGACGAGTTTGTCTTTCTGTTTTTTTTCTGGTGTGTCACGTTCGACGTCACGTTCAATGTCATGAACGCGCCGGAAAACAGGGTTAGTAAACAGTAGAAAGCAGCATGGAGGCCAGTGACAATGTGACGGTGGTTACTGTTTTATATCTTTTACTTAACTCTCTCTTTCAAACTCAACGCCGAATGAATGATTTTCGAGCGCTGCTTGAACGGAGACGGATGGAATTTGTGGCTGAGATGGCAAAGAGTCGCAGAAGTTACCAACGGAGGCGACAAGCCTTCATTGCCTCCATGATATCTCTTGTAGATGGTGGGGCCCCGACCCGTCGTCATATGTGGGTCCGAGATCGAGCACACAGTTTTTGGTCAACTATAGAACGTTCTGACGACGATCAATGGAAAGCCCACTTTCGAATGTCACGGGAAACATTTGACTATTTGGTCGAACAGCTTGCCCCAGCTATAACACGGCAAACGACAAATTTCCGGAGTCCTATAGAACAACGCCGGAGACTCACCATAGTTCTGTGGTGGTTCGCAACCCCGGGAGAATACTGCACGATTTCTTGTTTGTTTGGAGTTGGAATAGCAACTGTGTGCATGCTGGTGCGTCAAGTTACAAATGCATTGGTGAAGACGTTATATCAGCGTTTCATTGCCCTTCCGACTGGACAGCGCCTTGACGATACCATTACAGGATCTCAAGAGCGTGGTTACCCTCAGTGCGCTGGTGCCATAGATGGGACACACATTCCAATTATTGCTCCCAGGGACAACCCTGCAGACTACTACAACAGGAAGGGATGGCATTCGATTATCCTACAGGCTGTGGTGGACCACAATTTCTGGTAAGCATGACTCAGCTCACTCTCAGCGGGCCTGCACGGCGCCTAGCAGTAGGGTTGGGCGATAGGACGAATATATCGGCTATCGGCGATTGGCTGAGTTCATCGCCGGTTGATTTTTTTGGGCGATTTTTGTCATTTTATTTTGCTAATTTAATGGTAAATAATTAAACTGTAAAGCGCAATTCAAAGCATGCGCGAATAGGAACTGGCAGTTGAAGATGGGCGCCGTTATCCCGTATTTAAACAACATCACGTCTCCACCCTCTCTATGACAGTTGCCTTTTCACTCCGCCTTCCAGAGTGGCGTTTAGTACAACCATAAACATAAACACACTTGATTTCCGACGTGATCCGAAGAACCAGTTATATAACATAAATATATGCGTGTGTGACCTCACCGTCACACACACGCCAGTGGCGACTGGAGCAGAAAGTATAGTTAGCAGTATAGCTGTGAATGTAGCAGTGCAATGTGTGTGTCGCTGCCCGATCTCACAGCGACAGTCAACTTCTAGCCCGTGATGCTAATTTTTGCTATGTTCAACTCAGATCGGGCAGCGACAAACCCATTTCAGATCCAGTTTTTAAGTCGCTAACACTTTATCATAATCAAATGGGATTTGGCACTAATTAGCGTTGCAGCTAGCGGACTTTTAGATCGCTAACGTTTTTAGTATAAGTCAATGGAGTTGAACATAGCGAAAATTAGCATCACGGCTAGCGGACATTTTCTCTAACAAACGTTACATACTAGAAGTTGACTGTCGCTGTGAGATGTGCGCGATTGACATCTACGGATGACTCAGATCGGGCAGCGACAGTGTGTAGCGTCACGGTATCCAATTCCGGACGGCATCCCAGATAGCAAGAGTCTTTGGGCCGCATCCACTTGAAAGCCTTCTGATCCGGCTGTAGCGCATACACGGTTTAAGCTGACGTGCCAGATCCGAACCAAAATGTGGTGTCAGGTTAAAAACGGCCCTTCGTTCTGTTGCCGTCCTACAGGTTTGGGCCAATCCTCTATTACAGATCTCAGCCGAAAGCGCCCAAAATTTGAATCTAGCTTTAAAACGGGTTTGGGCCAAACATACATCTCGGACCTTATCCGCAAGCGCCAAACCTGAAAGTGGACTGGTATAATTACATGAAAAAAGTGGGGGTCAGGATATTTGTTAAACATTAAAATAACATTTGTATTTCAACTTTTAGCATTTTTACAGCATAAGGACACTCAAATTCACTGTAATATCAAGGTACAATAAATAAAAACAGATTTCTGTTATACTTATGAACACCTGCTCGCACCCAAATGTTGGTCACGCCCAAGATTGACATTGCAACTGCAAGACAGCTTTCCTCCTCTTTCCCGTTTGCCCGCCCAGCTCGCAAGGCGAAAGCTCCGTCAGTGAAGTGGTAAGTTCTAGCTTTCCTATTTAGCTTTTAGTTAGCGACTTAATAGTTAATTATTACAAGTGTCACTGTCTGTTGTAAGAATAATTAGCTATAGCCTTACAAGTCCTCTAACCATGTAACAGTTAGGAGCAATTTGTGTAGGAGCTAGCATTTGTTAGCCAAAAAAAAAATGCCGCCGGTTATCGATTAAATTGGCATCAAAAAACAGGGTGAAACAAGCTTGACACGATTTATTAACTCTCCCACTAGCAGACTGGGGTTTGCCAACGACAATTTATAATAAGAGTTGGGTAGCGACTTCAAATGGCTGTTATATGAACCTATACGGTTTGGCTAATTAATTCATACAAGCAACAACAACAGTAGGTTACACTTCGTTTTATGCATTTAATAAAGTCCTTGAACAACAGAAGCCATCATTTGGTCTGCCACAGGTAGCTAACGTAACGCGTTACTGTAAAGCGTTTTTTTAATATTGCATTTTCCGGTCCTGCATTGGACACAGCGTACCCGTCCTGCCTTTTGGGGCTTCACGGCTACCGTAGAAGCTAAAAGTTTTCAAAACCGCAGTACTTTTTACGTGTAGTACACGCGATTACTGTAACAAAGAGACTTGCTTCACTAATTTAACTAACAACGATGTTCATGAAAATAAAGGTCACCCAGTGGCTGCTTTCGTTTTAAAACTACGAGACGACTCAACGGAGAACAGTTAAGAGATGTGCAGTCTTTGCGCCAGCAAAGCTAGAGTCCGTGCCAAACTACAGTGCATGTATGTACAAAACGATCCATGCTAATGAACGAAATAAATCAAAAATGTCTTTTCTTTGCCTATATGTGGTAATCGTTTCATTAATTCAGGTTAATCTATGATTTACATCCACTTAAAGTGACCTTTTTGCAGCACAGACAGAAGGAGAAATCTGCTGTTGTGGCAGACTTTTTTTCTATCCTGCTGTTGAGTCTTAACTTAGCTGGATTAATTCAATGTATGATTCCTTCTGATTCTTAATAAAGTTTGCTATAGTGAAACACAGTAACAGTGCATGCTTTTCATGGACTTTCAACATGCAATTAAATAGGGAGCCATCCAGATGATACTATAGCTGGCTGTCTTGCTAGCCTGCTCTGTGATAAGTAACCTATAAATCAATGGATCAACGGATTTAGGTGGTTTACCCCAGTCTGCTAGTTAGTTTATTAGTATAGTTGTAAGTCATTTCGGACACATTTAAATCTATATCCTTTAAGAAGCAAGAATGTTGGTGCCACACATCATTTTAAACTATAGGCATTGTTGTTCTCATAGATGCAGTTCATAGTAGGCCTACATTTATTTCAATGTGCTGTCTACTGATCCTGTCCTGGAACTTTTAGTTCTGATGAGTGTGAGGCATGTGAAAGGCAGTAAAGTTAGAGACTTGACTGTCAGTTTGGAATATGTTTGCAAAATTGTCTATGCCAGATAGTTTATATAATAAATAAATAATTATTAAATAAATATATTGGGTTGTATGCTACTTCATGTAATTTAATAAATATTGAATAAATAAATACATTAGTTTGTATACTGTTTAATGTAATTTTATGTAATTTATTGTATATTGTGTTCATTTATATAAATAAATTACTAAAATAGTCATACATATTACTGAATGTTAATAGTAATAATTAATAATAAAAAAAAGTCCCAAGCATGTTCTATTTTAAGATTCAACAATGTTTCATAGCTCACAAATCATCTCATAAATTCCAACATTTGTCTTTCAGATTCTGCATATGATGACAGCCTGTCCTCCTAAGGTACATCCTCTAACATCAACATGAACAGACGCAATAATGTACCTGTGTCTAATTCTAAGAAGGAGAGCTAGGGTAGATTTAGCCAAAAGACTTCAGGATATTGAGCATGAGATGTGTGAAGTTCAACTCCCATTTAAAGAGACTGTACAACTCCCATCTTACATGACTGGTGAACCAGTTATAGTGGACTCTACAACAGTGGATGGAGACACAGCCCATGTCCCGTTTGATCATTTTTGTTATGACGACCATGAGGTTACTGACTCCGATGGCAGTCAGGGAGAGATGTCTGACTGAGGGTGAAAGTCTAACCCATCGCCTTTCTAATTGGGCCTCTCTCAGAAGTGTGTCGCGCTACCCTACAAGGAGAAGTTTGTGGTCATCCCCCTGTTTCATACCCAGGATTAGGCAGACCACTCAATAGAGTAAAATTGTTGTTGTTTTGTTTGTGTTTTTTTTTTTTTAATCTTCAGAGGTTCTATGGTGTCTTGTTTACGGAGGAGAACACTGTAAATGTAGTTCCAAGCGGTTGGTTTAAGGACGGAAGGTCCTGTTGGCCGTATTATTCCTCAGATGAGAGAATAAACAAGGCTATAAAATACTGTGAGGAGCCAGGTCCTGGGTGGAAAACGTTTGGTGTCCGCATCATATTCGAGAAAGGTAATTGAATTGAGTTTTTCAGTTTATTTTCACTTCCAAACTAAATTTTCATTTTGATATTTTATTTAGTGAATAGTCTTAAAGAGTCTCAAATAGTTAGCCACTTTACTATGTTTACCACTTCGCAATGCTTCACTAATTATTCCCAACATGTGTTGTGTGTTTCATCAAAACAATGACTATTCTGAGGCAAGACGAAAGATGAAAGAGTACCTCAACAGTGATACTGCTGGCTTGCAGTCAGAGGAGGAAGGCCCACAGAAAAATAGAAAGAGAAAGAAAAAGTATGTACACTGCGATTGGCAGTTTAGTGAAAATAGGAAAAAATACTTCTTTTTTTTTGTTGCTGATGCGTTGTTGCTTCTATCTGAACTAGATATCTAAGTGACAGTGAGCCAGATATGTCCAGTGATGACAACAGTCCACCAAACAGAAAGATGAACTGTAACCTATCAACTCTACCCCATCCTTTTCCCCCAATTCAAGAGCTGTGTACTTGTAAGAATTTATTTTATTACTCTTCTAATGTTTTAGCAGCAATTTAAACATCTTAAATTAATACAAATTTAGTTTATTGCTGCATATTTGCATTTTTTATGTCCTATTAGCTGCCAACCCTCAGGACCTTGACAATGCCAGAAACTTCACTGATATCAGCTTCTCTGTTGGCTGCCAACCGTCTGGATCTCGTGGCCTGTCCCATGAACCACCAGGTAGATATCCCACACACTCAACATCATTCTTAACATTGTGGACCCAGTAGCCGTTTGAAATGCCAGCAGTTAATCTGCTGCATTTCTCTCCATGTGATCTCTCTCTGTCTGTCATCTCTATTGCTGCACTCTTTCTGCCTCTGCGCTCTTTTTGTCCACTCTCCTCCATTCTGGCTACTGTGTCAGGCACTAGCCCTTTCCCCTTGGCATCTCCATATAGAAGAAACGGTTCCCAGATGCGCAGCCCAGGATACACCACAGAAACCCCGGACACACAGGTTTTTCATGGTAAGGTGGTATGGTGGTTTGTGCCTTGGATGCAACTGCTGAACTAAATCTTACATGGAGACCCAATTTTTGCAGCTTTGGGCTTATACTGTGCTTTCTAATGATTATCAATAACATTTAATTTTCCTCCTTGTCAACTAGCTACCAACCCTCAGGACCTTCATGATGGCAGGAACCAAATTTCGAACTTGTCAACTTCCACCATGCTTAGCGGCCCTTCCGGTTCTGGAACAGAACAGAACTGTATTTTCAGGCCAGCGTTGAGGATTGGACAGGGTGGTGGCCCAATACCCTGTTCAGGTAGGCTAAAAGTTGCAAATTAAATCTCTATTGTTTCATACAGAATCAGAGTAAACTATTTCTATTTATGTGACTTATTATTTTTTTTTTTTTTTAATTCTTTTAGCTCCACAAATGCACATCTTATTGCTACTTGAAAATATCAAGCAGCATCTATCACAGCTGGCAGCAACTGTCAACGTTCTGGTGATGAGAACAGGATCCACCCCTCCAGTCCCATGTGAAATGCCTGAGGAGTTCCAGTTTCCCCTGGACAGCATGGAGGAAATTGAGGAGTTTGAAAATTGGATACAGAATCCTGAAAATGCACGAAGAAAGCAGAACCTTGTAAGTTCCTTAATCTTTTTTTTACATGCACATTCACTCATTTTCCCACACACACCTAATAATTGAGTTTGTTGCTTCTTGATCTGTTTTGACACTGTCCTGTTGACTGCACCTCCCAACCTGCATGGAAACCCACACAGGTCAAGTCAACTTTATTTATAAAGCACATCACAAACAAATCACTTATGTGGTTTTCAGCACACACACACACACACACACACACACACACACACACACACACACACACAACTGTTCTTTTGTAGGTGGCAGTTACATTTATTGGAGTAATGGTTGTACTACAGTAGCCTGATTAATTACAGAATTATGTATGTTGTACCAATAATGGGGTTGAGTATTTACAACACCTGAAGAAGTAACAAAGTACATAAGATGAGCAGTTACAGTTTGTTTGCTTGAAGTGTATGTAACTTAGACCTCTGAGTGACTATAATTCTATAGATCAATCAAAAATCCTTAGAAAAACATCAGCTGTGCTGAATATGCTATCACTGGTATTATTTTCACAACCCTGCCACTATGTTGGCTCCTGTTTAAAATTCTTAAACCTGCAATAAGTCATATCAGACCTTATAACCAATCCTGAAACTAACGTGTTTCTATGTGGAGATTTCCTTGAGACATAATGATATAAACCAATATCCAGCTGTGTTGTTGTTTTCACCTCTTTTCTAAAGCTTGTTGTCAAATTCCACTCCAGAACAAATATTCTCGTAATGGTGGAATTGATGAAGCGAGCGAGTAAACCTGTTAAACTAGTAAACTTGCCACCTACCTCTTCACTTGTCATTGTGGGACACGTAACCTTCAGCGGGAGAAAAATCTAGTTTTGTCCTCAGGGGCCTCTGTAGGGTAGTCTTTGCTGTGCTTTCTGTCACCCTCTGGTGGTCTGAAAATCGCTTATTGCAGCTTTAAACATTAAGTTAATGTCTTACTGAGCTATAGGTATTACACTGCAAAGATGTTGGCTTCAGCCTCTGATTGATTGTTATGTCAGTTGTGGGAGGCACATATCCTTGTACATTGTTTTGAATATATTCCCCCATCCTACCCCACCCCTACCCTTTTTTCTAGGTTTCTGCTTTGTCATCCATCGGGGGACAAGACACAAAGAGAATAACATGGAATGTCTTCTCCTGCAGCATTTCAAAGAAAATAAACTGGAAAGGCGTCAATGGAAAAAAAGCTTTCCACAAAATGGGAAGCAGAATTGTACTCATGCGTAAGTATTAATCCACATTATTTTTATTATTATGTCACAAAGCAAGATTAGTGGGTTACCAAGCTAACTTTGGGTTTAACTCTGGGTTACTGGTAGGGCTGGGTATCGTTTCAAAAATGACGATACCAGTACCAATACCAGTACCCTTAAAGTGATACCGATACCAATAGAGTACTTCATTCGATACCTTTTTTTTACGTTTTGGTGGCATCTCGGCACGCTGAACTGCCAACTCCGTCACATACACCGCGCTCGACTTCACCACCACAGACTGTATGGGTTGTAGCTGCTGCGGTAGTGGGCCAATCACACATCGCATTAAATCGAAGAACGCTTCTGGTGATTGGCTGCGAGCAAAACCATACAAATAGTCATTTTTTTCTAGATCTGTGTACAAAAAGTATCGAATGCAGGTATCGTTTGACTGGAGAAGTTTCGATACTACTTGGTACTGGGTTATTTCGGTCGATACCTTAAAGGTATCGAGTACCGATACCCAGCCCTAGTTACTGGGCCCACAAAGGTGTCTCACTTTTAACTGAGGTAGATCACCATGGTAACCTATGTTGTAGATAACCTGGAGCAGGTTCAGTTAAGGCTATCAGATCAAAATGCGTAAAAGGTCTGTCTCCTCACCAATCAGCTCTCTGGAAAAATTACATCAACATTCCTTCAGGATTCTGTAGACGTTTTTTTTTTTTTTTTATGAAAATGATTCACCTCAGAGGATATGTTCATATTAAGGTCATTTGTATAATAAAAGATGTGAATAGAATTAAAGATTGGCAAATTGTTAACCATCAATTCAAAAGATATTCAACCAGTTGAATATCTTTACACAATATGCATAGATGTGACATGGTGCTGTCATCTCTCCTGCTGTATTTCTGGTAAACCTGCTTCAAATCAAACATGTTGCACATCAAATTAAAGCTTAGGTTCTCTTCTTTCCAACAATTATTGGCTTTCCATCCTATCACAACCTGGCTGCTTAAAATCAGACATTTAGTGTGGTCAATACCAGACAGCATTTTTATGTGTGTCTTGTATTTGACTTGTGCATTTACTAGTGTAAAAATACAGAGACACTTAAGTTAAGACTGTGTTGCTGTGTCACTAGACCACTAGTGGTGTGACACAACGATGAGTCACACCCTCCTCCCACCGTTGAAAGACCACAATCAAGCTGATGGGACTATGACATCATCATGAAGGCGTGTCCTGCATGGAGGATAAATACTGCAGGTAAACTCCACTCCTTCATTGTGTTTTCCATTCTGATCACACACACCACCTCTGCCATTTTGGAAGAGAATTTCATTGAACCTGAAGACTTTTCTGAAGAAAACTCGAAGTTTCTTGCTTTTTTAAAAGGATTTTTTCTACTGCTATTTCTATTTTTATTCTTTTTTTATTTATTTTCTCGCTCTCTCTCTTCCCAAGAGCTTTGGGTTTTTTTTTCTTCTTTTTGTGAAGAAGATTTTCCTGAGGACAATGGCAGGACAGGCTGCAAAGTAAGTACCAATTTGTTTTCACTAGTTGAATTGTATTTTGCTTGAAACAGGCAAATGTGGCTGCCAGTGCAGTAAGTGATATTCACTTGATAAGATTTCTTAAAATAAGTCAGGGGTGGTTTCACTGACTTTACAAGTTTTAAACTTGAAAAGGATTATTTTCCTTTCTGAAAGGAGAAGAATTCTGAAGTTGTTTTTGTCCTTCAAAATCTAAAGTTTTTGGGGAAAAAAGTTCTTGATGTTTCTATTCTATTGCATGTGAAAGTAGAAATTTGCTGAAATGCATTTCCTCTGTCAGAGAGACAAACTCCACAAACACACTGTATATAGAACTATGTTTATTCTTGCTGGTTTCACTGTACAGAAGGTGATTCTCACATGTGTCTAATGG
Source organism: Centroberyx gerrardi (assembly GCF_048128805.1). Taxonomy (NCBI): domain Eukaryota; kingdom Metazoa; phylum Chordata; class Actinopteri; order Beryciformes; family Berycidae; genus Centroberyx; species Centroberyx gerrardi. The sequence continues at coordinate 32,027,484 of NC_136006.1, read as the reverse complement.
ACAATCCAGCCACACATTAAGGAAAAACAGGCTTCATTTTCACTGTTATTATTACTCTTATTACTTACTTATATATATATATATATATATATATATATATATACACATATACACATATATACATATATATAAACACTGTCTACTGTCTCTCTTTCTCTCACAGCGAGAAGGATCGCCGCATCATCCACTGCCTGCTGTGCGAGAAACCCCAGGAAGTACTGTCTACCCACCTGGCCAGGGTCTGCATGAAGAGCAACACAGCTGTGGAGAGGCAGGCAGAGCTGCAGAGGGCCAAGGAGTCGATGAAGGCTTGGACCCGCCAAGGCAGAACCTGGGACTACGCCGAGATGTGCAGGCGGTACCCCCACAGGCCTTCCAGACTGGCTCTTCTTGAAGATCTTCGTAGAAGAAACTTCTTCGTCCTCAATGCCCCCATGGACGCAGACATTGAACCCAGCGACGAGCAACCAACCACTTCAGCTGCCGCCGAGCAAGCCCCCATCCCGGCCAGTGGCAGCACAGAAGAGGACCGTAGAGGCGCTGAAGAGACCCCCGGCTCTGATTCCAGTGAGGATGCTGGTCCAAGTGACCCAACATGGCAAAAGTAAGTTCATCACCTCACTCAACACACACAAGTTCAATCAATGATCTTTGGCTGTGAACATCTGTAAGTTCCTTTGAGCTAATTTTCTCTGTATTTTCTCAGGGACACGGCCCAGTACCAGACATCACTGAGGGTCAAAATGCAGCAGATGGGACTTTATGAAAAGTTCCCACGTGAAGCTGCAATTTTGACGGGTTTCAAGCAGTACCTGACTACTTCTCTGCTAGTCCCAAACTGCCAACAGGAGGTAAGATCTAACCACGTTTTATTTATTTATTTATTTATTTAACCTTTATTTAACCAGGCAAGTCATTAAGAACAAATTCTTATTTACATCTTACACTATAGTATTCTGCTCTCTGTGTTGCTCTTTGCAGGCTGTAGACTTATTAGCATCTCTATAGTGTGACAACAGGCTCATTGACACACGCACACACCCCCATACACACACAGACTACAGCTCTGTAGCAATTCACACTTCTTCTCTTCCTCTTTCATCACAGGTAGACAATGTCTCCAGGATGCTCAGGTACATCCAGCCGAGCGGGAATGAGGTGAGCATGGACTTTCTCCTGAAGAGCACGGAAACCCAAGACTTCCTTAACAGGCTGAGGGTAGTGCAGATGAGTCCATCCACCATCATCAACTACATAAAGAACATGATCCGGTGTGTCCAGTATCTCAAGACACGCCTGGATTTGGCTGCAGCGGACCCAGACTTCCACAGGAAGTGTCAGGCATACATTGAGCTGCTCAACACCTTGAGGAAGCCAAGTGGCAAAGGCCCTCAGCAAAGCCACATGCCAAAAAAGGTGAGTTGTTAATCTCCCTGCTCTACCTTTCCTTTAATGACTTCTCTCATGTGGATAGTACTTGGAAGGCTGCCAGGATTATGTGATACAGAAAAATCTCTAACTCTCCTCCTCATTGGTGTTTTGTTTTATCTTATCATTCTAGGTACGACCGCTTCATTCATGGCCAGCTGACTCTCCATGACTGCCAGAGAGTCCTCCGCGAGTCAAACAAGGACATGCTGGGCATCTACGGGAAGCTCCTGCAGCACCAGCTTGTGGAAGAAGAGGAGAAGACGCTGTTCCGCTACCACTGCGAAGCCATCCTGATCCTAAAACATTTCCAGAGACCCGGAGCAGTGGAGGGATTGACAGTAAGTACTTTCCCCCCTCAGTGTTTCCTCAGTTGGTACAAAGTATTGCATGTAGTCAGTAGAAAATATTTGTCATATTATTATATTGGACGGTGTGGATGATGAGGGCAAATTTTTCCTGTCCAAATCCTGTACAGAGAAGGTAGACAAGGATTAAATTGGTAGACTGGTTTTGTACTCTTTCTATAATATTATTCAAATAATATTATAAAAACAATTGAAACATGAACATGCTGAGACCTCGTAAAATGCAGTACATGTGCTCAATGGAGGAGGCTGTTTTCCCAGTCTCAACGACGTGAGCAGAAGGTTAGGGTTAGGGCTATTTTCTGTAAAAAAAAAAAAAAGAACTGAAAGAATTCAGGGTTGAGAGTGGGATTGTAATCTGAGATTTCTTCTTCATTGCAGCTACAAATTACCAAACATCACCAGCCAAGAAATCAGAAAAGTTGCAGAGACAGCGGTGAGTGCAAACTTTTCAGAGGAGCAGAAAAGTGCAGCGGCACACTACATGGCCCACTACAGGATGAGGACCCTGGAGGGTATCGTGGCCACCGCCAACCTGTTCAACAGTTTGAAACGGTATGTGTCATCATCCAAAACACACAACCTTCAACTATTCTCTCTCTCACAGCTGCTTCCAAGGTCAGTCCAGCTGTTTGTCAGTGTTTAACCATGAAATCTTCTCCATCTTGCAGTTCTTCTACTGATGAGTCAGGGGATGCGAGGAGTGGTCGGGGAGAAAAGAGAGGCAGAGACACTGCTGAACAGGACGGCAGGGACTTTGCAGCGTTTATCCAGCACTTCCCGGTGACAGCGACTGGCCAGCCGCCCACTAAGAAGCAACGGACCGACGCTGGGTTTCCGAGTGACAGAGTGTTTTATGACAGGTGGAGGGCTGTGCAGTATGGCAAGCAGGAGGAATACCTCTTGTGTAAGTGTAAATACTTTATTATGCAATGATTAAATTAAATGATTAACAACATTTCTATAAACAAAAGTAACGTAGAATTCACAAGTGTGGACAAGAATTTAAATTTAAATTTTCTCTCTTTGACAGCCCAATGTACAAGACACCCCCCAACTGTCCAGAAGGTCACAAAGGTCATCAGGGATGAGGGGTGGACTGCCAACCATCCCCGTCCTGAGGACATTGTGGCAAAGTGGAAACCAGCCAAGAGGGTGCAGGTTGAGAGTGATCCACGCATCATTAGAAGGGTCACAAGGCAGAGGTGGACAGGCCTGGCCATCAAGGATTTTGGTGGCGACAAAGGGAAAGGTATGTAAAAATGTCTTGTGAGCAGGAGAGCATTAATCCAGCAGTCAAACACTGAGATAATTATAATCCTATAATGGACAAGCACATTTAATCCCTAAGCACACTGTTTGGCACACATTGCTGTAACATTTCCGCTCAAAGAAGCTCGTGTTTGCTTTAGTGCCATTTGTTTAATTGCATTTTTGCCACCTGTGAATGTTTATGTATTTTTTTTTCTCCAATATCCCTAATAAGCTTTCCGTAGAAACAGCCAGCATTTAATAACGCCAATCCGTTCTCTAAAATTGCTTGCCTTTTTTCAATCCAGCTAAAAAGCCACCAAACAAGCAAGCTATTAGGTTTAACAAATGTATTCTTGCCATTTCCAGCATACTTGTATATTATGTTAGTACATGAATTGTTCACTTGTTTTCCTTTGCTCTCCTGTTTTCTCGGTAAATTCACATATTCACACACTAATGTCACCTTCTTTTGACTACAGGAGTTGTTGCCACCAAATCCTTTGCCAAGGGCTCCATCATCTGTGATTATCATGGCAAGGTAATCACAGCAGCAGAGGGCAGGAAGATGATGGAGTCCATGCAGGATGAGATTGGGCCACTCATGATGGTCACGACCTTTGCATCGACGCCCAGACGTTTCCTTGTGAGTGTCACCCATCTGAAGAAACCCTTGGCAGAATGATCAACCATTCGCGGAAGAACAGCAGTGTCACGCCACGCTACTGCAAGATGAACTTCCCGGAAGGAGTGAGGGATGTCATCCTGTTCCAGGCCTCCAAAGACATTTCCATCAGCGAAGAGGTCCGGTTCAACTACGGAGTGAACGGGAAGTCTTTCCGAGGAGAAGGGCTGGAACTCGAGTGGCTGGATGACTGACCAGCATAGCAGCAGGTAAAGTTTGAATGCAGGCCCATTAAGATGTGTGTGTGTGTGTGTGTGTGTGTGTGTGTGCCAGAGTTGCCAGTGAGGGGCCCTGCAGGCCTCTCCTTTTCTTTCACTGCATCAATAAATTCATACTACTTCTCTTTATCTTTCATCACAGGTGGACAGTGTCTCCAGGATGCAGTTCTATTTAGGACTAGATGATACAATCCCTTGTTTGCACATAACTTGAGACCTTGCTGATGTGAGTGGGAACGACGATGACACCTAAGGGTTTTCAAGTGGGCGCCCTCCTTCCTCAGCGTTTCACTGATGAGCCCACTACACCTCAGAGGGTTCAGCGATGAGGCCTGGTGTCCCAGGCTCACCCCCCTTGACATCATCTCATTCTTGATGTTATTTCGGAGCCCAGGTGTTGTCTCTCCTCTTAATCCAGAGCCACTGGCTCGCCCTTTCAGCAGCACCGGAGAGGGCTTTGATGGCTTGACGTTGGCCCTGGCCTCGGATTCCCATGTCCTTAAGCAGCCTGGTAGTTGACATGCCTACAAAGCCTCTGCATCCAACTTCCACTGGGCGAACCTTAGCTTTCCAGCCATGTTGTTCAGCGTCGGCTGCCAGCTCAGCGTACTTAAGCCTTTTACGTTCGTAGGCCTCGCCCACAGCGTCCTCCCAGGGCACTGTAAGCTCTATGATGTAGACAGTGCGAAGTGAGGTGGACCAAAGCACGAGGTCCGGTCTGAGGTTGGTCGTGGCGATCTCAGATGGGAAGCAGAGCCTCTGTTCCAGGTCCGCCATTAACTTCCAGTCCCGTGCCGCTCCCAACTGCCCGGCCACTGGATGTGGGGTACAGGCCTTGGGCTGCTTCGCACCTTCACGGACAAACTCTCTTGCAGATGCAGGATGGGATGACAGAGGAGGCAGGGCGTTGATGGTTGTCCGTCTGCTCTCTAGCGTAGCTGCTAGGCACTTCAGTACCTGGCTGTGCCGCCAGGTGTAATGGCCTTGTGTAAGGCGATTATGCTGTCTGGGAAGCTGCCGGGAGTCCTTAAAAAGAACAGAACAACCCTGATACCAAAGACAGATGATCCACGCCTTCTGTCTGATGTGTCCCAATGGCACCCTATCACGATAGGGTCCATCATACTGAGATTATTCTCCGGGGTCATGAGTAAAAGGCTGATGGATGCCTGTGAGATTCACCCCCGTCAGAAGGGGTTTATCTCCACCCCTGGTTGTGCGGAAAATCTGATGTTGCTGGATGGTCTCATGAAGCTGAGCAAACGAGAGAGGAAACCATTGGCAGTTGTATTCATCGACTTTGCCAAAGCGTTTGACTCAGTCTCCCATAAGCACCTGGTGGATGTGCTGCATCAACGAGGAGTTGATCGGATGGTATCGGATTTGGTGACGAATTCCTACACTGGGTGCTCTACAGTAGTAAAGACCCGTGGCGCAACAACGAAAGAGATTAAACTTAAGGTAGGGGTCAAGCAGGGTGACCCTCTATCTCCCATGTTGTTCAATCTTGCAATCGACCCCCTTCTTGTTATGCTTGATGAGAAGGGTGTGGGCTTCACCGATGGGAACTTTAAGATTTCCTCCATGGCCTTCGCTGACGATATTGCCTTGCTGAGCTCTTCATGGGAAGGAATGGCTCGCAATCTGGGTATCCTAGAGGTTTTCTGCTCACTGACAGGCCTGGCCCTTAATGTCAAGAAATGCCACAGGTTTTTCCATTGACAAATGTTGGGCAAGCTACTCGGTGAATGCATGCCCACCATGGCAATGGGGCGGTCTCGACATGCACATGATTGGTGTGCAAGAGGCTGAGAAATACCTGGGGGTGATGGTGAATCCTTGGAAAGGTATCATCAAGCCTGATATTGGATCGATGGTCTCAAAGCTGGTTGTGAAGCTATCAGAGGCTCCCCTGAAACCCAGTCAGAAAGTTGAGATGCTTCGGACTTATGGAGTGCCTAGAGTCATCTATCTCGCGGATAATGGCTCAGTAGGCCTTGCCAAGCTGGAGCGATGTGACCGTATCATTGGAGTGGCTGTCCGGCAGTGGCTACACCTCCATCAGTCGGTGACTGACGGACTGCTGTATGCCAGATGCAGAGATGGAGGTCTGGGCTTGGATAAACTGGCGAGACACATTCCCAACGTTCAGGCAAACCGAATTGTGTCCCTGGTGCAATCTAAGGATGAGTGCACCAAATTGATCACGAAAAAGACCGTCACTGTGAATGGTGGGGGGCCACGACGGGTCTACAGCTGCCCTTTTGTCAGGGGAAAGGGTGTGCTTTGACTGGAAAAAAGAGGCGTTTGAGAAGTGGGCCTATCTCAAGGCTCAGGGTACGGGAATTATTAATTTCCGTGCAGACCCTATCAGTAATCACTGGCTGCGTAGTCCAAGTGATTGCAGTATTGGGGAGAGCCAATATGTCTTGGCACTCAAACTACGGACCAACACTTTCCAAACTAGGGTGTTTGAGTCAAGAGGCAGAGGTGGACAAGTGAGTGACAAGTGCTGCAGGCTGTGTGGGAAAGCGGTGGAGACAATGAAACACATTCTGGGGGTCTGTAAGGGCCTCAAGCTGAACCGCATGACGAGACACAATAAGCTGTGCGAAATACTGGCACAGGAGGCGGAGAAACGGGGCTGGAAAGTCTACAGGGAACCTCACCTAACCAGTGCGAATGGGCAAACGAATGTCCCTGACCTGATCGTGATCAAAGCACGTGTTGTGATGGTCATTGATATAACGGTGAGATTCGAGTCGGCAGAGGGGACACTCGAGGAGGCATATCAGGAAAAAGTCCTCAAATACACACCGCTGGCCGAGGCGGTGTGTCAGAGGTGGCCGTTTGTCCAGTGTGAAGGCTTTGCCCTGGGAGCGAGGGGCAAATGGCCTGAAAGGAATCAGCGGGTGCTGGTGGAACTGGGAGTCACTCTGAGGAGGCGTGTGCAGTTGGCAAAACTGCTTAGCAGGAGAGTGGTGTATGACAAAAGGTGACTCTTATCCCACGGTCAAACTGTACCCTTGGTCAATTCTGTAAATTAAAAATGTCACACCTTGGTGTAATACAGGAAATTGATTTTGATCATAGGCTGCGGTTGCCTTTTTCCTGTCTGATTGTGGGACCAAGCGGTAGTGGAAAAACCTATTTTGTAAAAAATGTGAATATGTGATGGATTCTGTACCTGAAAACATTGTTTGGATTTATACATCTTTTCAGCCCATGTATGCTGAATTACAAAAGCTGAATAAAAAGATAACCTTTGTTCACAGACTACCTGATTCTTTTGAAGATGAACAACTTTTTCCTTCTGCAAAAACACACCTGGTTATTTTGGACAATGTTATTTTTCAAGCCACTGACCATCCTGAAATTGTAAAAATCTTTACACAGTATAGACATCACAGAAATATGAGCGTCATGTTTTTGACGCAGAATATTTTTCACCGAGGTAAATACAGCCGCACCATCAGCTTAAACAGTAATTATCTCATCTTGTTTAAAAATCCTCGTGACAAGTTACAGATGAATATCTTGGCTCATCAGATATATCCCAGACAAAAATCATTTTTTATAGAAAGTTATGATGATGCTACCAAAAACCCTCAAGGTTATTTAATGTTAGACTTGACTCCTACCTGTCCAGAACAGTTTAGACTAAGAACGGGTCTACTACCCGGAGAACCGTCCTGCGTGTATTTGCCTAAGAAGAAAAAATAACATGTCTGTACGTTTGAAAAGAAACCTCCCGCTGCTGAGAAAGCTGGCAAACAGTTCTCCGAGTCGACGCAAAGCCACGATAGAAGGATGCCAAGCCGATGTCATACAGGCTTTATGTGAAATCAGCCATAATCTTTTGAAAGGAAACATCCCACTCACCGCCTGTCAATACAAAAAATTAAAACAACACAAGAAACACATCAGACAGATGGCTAACAAAAATACCGGCCTAAGCAAGAAACAAAAAATATTGACTCAAAAAGGAGGATTTTTGATGCCTCTGCTCACTTCTGTTTTACCGTTTCTGGGTCAACTGGTCAGCAGGCTCATTCCTAGATCCTAAAAGGAAAATGCAGAAAATGTATATGATCTCTCCCGAGCATCTAAACCGTCTACAAGAAACGCAAAAGAGTTCTGAAAATATCAGACAAAAGGCCGAAAATGAGCTGGATGAGAAAATGATTGAGATTCTTAATCAAAAAGGATTATTACCCGACGAGAAAATTAAAAAATACAACATGCTCCTACAAAGATATCTTAATCTCAAGAAACAAAAGGAAGGTGAAACTAGAGAAATTACTCTTAGTCTTCCTAAGGAGACTGAAACGAATCTGACTGAAACGGAATCCCACAAAGATATCTTTAACGAAGTTCTCAGGAACGTTAACCCTCGTTTTCAGAAGAATACGGAGTATATTATGCGTAAAATATTAGAGTCAAAAGGAGCGACTGGATGGAACGAGGACGGTGAATTTATGTACAGAGATATCCCTGTCAGAGGATCGTACATGTTGGATTTAATGAAACATTTAACATCCACCCTCAAACCATCCGCCCGTAAAACCAAGCCGATAGCTTGGGATGTGTTTTTGAAGGCGCTGTCTGATATGAAAATACCTCTTTCAAGCGTGACTAATACTCAAGCACGTCAATATATTCTAAAGCTCAAAGACCTCTTGGAAGATTCGGACCTAGACGGTTCTGAATCCGTCATCGGACTGAAAAAGAAGAAAAAGAGGAATATTGTACTTTCCCCACATTGGTCTAATACTCAAGCTGTCTCAGAAGATTCAGAGACCGCCGGACTGAAAAAGAAGAAAAAGAGGAATATTGAACTTTCCCCGCGTTGGTTACAAGTTTCATAAATAAGTTTCAACAAATGATTTTTTTCTTCAATAAAGAACATGTTTTTATTTAAAGACTTATGAAGTAAGAAGTATGCGTTTTAATTTTTCCAACATTGTTTCAATTACATTTTTAGTAAAACACAATGACTACATTTTTAGTAAAACACAAATTAATCAAAAATTATGACACTCGTTAAACATTTTTAAAGAACAGCAGACGTGGTTAAAGGACCCTGCGCGCTGATTCCTTACACAACGTCTATATCTTTTCACAAAATCTGATACCATGACATCATTTTTCATCGACTCATCTTGATACAAAGATAGCACACGTTCATAGGATAGGCCGCTGGCCCTGTGGCATAAATAATAAACACAGTGTTCCCCGCAAACCATGGATAGCGGATGTTGAAGCTCTCTCTCGTGGTAGAAAATGTAATTTTTGGAATTGAATTATGGCGCTGGAGTGTCGGGCCCATACCCGGCCATCGCCGGCAATAGGAGCCGCGAGGGCTATGCGAGTAGGAGGGCCGCTGCAATGAGCACGGAAGCCTAGGGTGTGGGCCCGGGTGGAGCCGCCGCGGGTGCAGATCTTGGTGGTAGTAGCAAATATTCAAACGAGAACTTTGAAGGCCAAAGTGGAGAAGGGTTCCATGTGAACAGCAGTTGAACATGGGTCAGTCGGTCCTAAGAGATAGGCGAACGCCGTTCGGAAGGGTGGGGCGATGGCCTCCGTCGCCCCCGGGCGATCGAAAGGGAGTCGGGTTCAGATCCCCGAATCTGGAGTGGCGGAGATAGGCGCCGCGAGGCATCCAAGCGATCCCGGAGAAGCTGGCGGGAGCCCCGGGGAGAGTTCTCTTTTCTTTGTGAAGGGCAGGGCGCCCTGGAATGGGTTCGCCCCGAGAGAGGGGCCCGTGCCCTGGAAAGCATTGCGGTTCCGGCGGCGTCCGGTGAGCTCTCGCTGGCCTTTGAAAATCTGGGGGAGAAGGTGTAAATCTCGCACCAGGCCGTACCCATATCCGCAGCAGGTCTCCAAGGTGAACAGCCTCTGGCATGTTAGATCAAGGGGGGTAAGGGAAGTCGGCAAGTCAGATCCGTAACTTCGGGATAAGGATTGATTCGCACCCGGATTTATGTTTGTCTCACAACATGTTAAGACTTAATGCTTTAGCCAAAGGTAGATCTGCCATAGAGGGCCCTGACCAGCTTTGCATGGTTACGGGTTCCTCTGCCCAGTGGGTCTGCCTGAGGCTGAAGTACTTTGTTCTTTGTTCCTGTTTCCCAGTTTGTAGGTTAGAGTGCAAGACTCACTACTTCCGTGATGGTTCGTGTCCTGCTGAGATGCTGGTCCATGCCGAGAGCTGTGCCGCGCCAATGGTTTGGTTTATCTGCTGCTGGTGTCTCCGGAAGGCTCGCCACCCCCCAGGGAGGGTCGAATACGCCTCTTCGACGTCCTGTGGGGAGTTCTCCTGGGAGGTGTCAGAGGAGTCCGAAATGGCTTATGTTGTTGAGGAAGAGGTTCCTATTCTCGAAGCTGAAGGCTACACCCTCACCGACTGCATTGCCCCTTGCCACAGGGGTGATGATCAGCAAGATAAGGAAGCGGCTGTTCCATGGCTCCCCTCCGATAAAAAGCATATTCTTCATGGGCCTCAAGAGATCCATTGTGCCTAAGGCGGGGGCCAGGAGGAAGGTCGGAAAGCTAGATGCTTCAGTGCAGGCAGGCATTCGCCTCCCATTCCAAAGCCATGCTTGCAGCTTGTGTGGAAACTGTTTAAGTACGGCAAAGGAGGCATCCAAACATCTTAGGGCGAAGCATCGGATTAAGATGGTTTCCTTTGTCTGTAGGACCTGCTCTAAGATGGGGTTCAGCCTGAGATCGATGGCCTGCCACACACCCAAGTCTGGCAACAAGAGACTGGTGGAACAGACTAAAGGGGTTCATAAATGTCTTATGTGTCCGAGGAACTTCTCCTCCAAACAAGGCTTATCGGTGCACATGAGGAGGAAACATACCAGCAACTATGTATTGGCTAAACAGCTAGAGGCCTCCAATGTAGTCCGCCCGCGTAACAGCTTATGGGACCCCTCTGCTGTGGGTGTATTGCAGAATCTCATACAGTCTATGGGAGGTACCTCAGGTTTCTATGCGCATGCTGCGACACGACTCCCGGCTTACTCTATTGCCCAAATCAAGAATAAATGTAAGCAACTCCGCAAGCTTGGCAAGCAGGCTGACAAGGCAAATAAAGGGCGAGAGTCTTGGGAGCAACTTTCGTCGTCCCTCCGTACAATGCCAACTTATGCCAATCCCCCGGAGCTGGCAGGAGACTGGGTGTTAAAGAAAATCACTGAAGATTTAGCCAAGGAGGGGGCTCCAAGGTCTTTTTCGCCTCTCAATTTGAGGATCAAGTCGATCGATAGGTTCATCACGAAAACATTAAGTTCTTTGCGTCCACCGGTGGTTGCCAGGTCCAGACTTCATAAAGGTGCTCTCAGGTGAAGGGGGCCTAGGAGCAAGAGGAAAGTTAAACGCTACCTGCTGTATCAGTCACTCTTTGTCTCCGACAGAAGGAGCCTTGCCAAGCTGATATTTGATGGTAAGCGTAGAGAGGAATGTCCTATCTCTCTTTCTGGGGTCACAACTGCCTTTAAGGTTAAATGGGAGGTGGCTGATAGGTATTTGGGCCTGGGCCAGTTCAGGTCGACCTCACTGGCTGATAATACAGTTTTTTGTGACCCCATCAGCCCCGAGGAGGTGGTGGCTATCCTCAGAAAAATGAAAAATAAATCAGCAGCAGGTATCGATGGGGTTTCCAAGAGGCATTTGTTTGAATGGGACCCTGAAGGTAAAGTGATGGCCGACCTGTTCAATGCCATCTTGTTGTCAGGAGACTTTCCCGAGGTCCTCAAAAAGAATAGGACCACCCTCATTCTTAAGTCTAACAACCCTAAAGAGTTACGGGACGTCTCACAGTGGTGACCCATTACTATCGGCCCGGTGTTGCAACGGATCCTTTCGGGGGTCGTCAATAAGAGGTTGGAGCGGGCCTGTGCAATTCACCCCAGGCAACGGGGGTTTATTTCAGCTCCGGGTTGTGCCGAAAACCTGATGATACTGGATGGGCTCATTAACATGTGTCTCATCAAAAGGATGTCAAAGGGCATTCGTGGGTCCAGTAGCCTATGTCTTCCAGACAAAAAGAGAAAGAAAGGAAAAAATAAAAAGGAGATAGAGAGTAGAGATATAGCCTGATCATTTACCCTTCAGGCGGAGGTGATTGTCTAGTCTCAATAAATTTCATAAGGGGAGACCATATCAGAGAGAATGCATCCCTTTTACAGAGGCGATCACACATTAGTTTTTCCAAGGGCAAAAACTCTGTAATTTGCTGGATCCACATCTTAAGACTTTGACTAGTATTTGAACCCCATTGGGACAAAATACATTTCTTAGCAAAATATGCAATAGTGACAAATACAGTTTCTTTCTCACAGTTGAAGACAGAACCAGCCGAAGCATTAAGGAGGTACAAACCAGGGGGCATTTCAAGTTGACCAAAATAATTTCTTGGGCAGCCCAGTGTATTTTCTCCCAGAAGGAATAGATTTCTTTACAATTCCAAAATACATGCATGTACGTTCCAGCTTCTTTATTACATTTTCTACAAAGGTGTGAGATAGAGTTGTTAAACTTAATAAGTTTAACAGGAGCAGTGCTCGAAGAGGGCCGGTACACACCAGAGCATGTGAGCGGAGCGGTGAGAATTTCTGCTCCTCGCTCACGGAGCTGTCAGTTCTCTCCGCTCCTCCGCTCACGGCCGCTCCGCTCCATACCGCTCCGCGCTCAACACAGATTTCAGGCACCCTACTAACCCTAACCCGCCGCTCCAGCTTTTTAAAAAATCCGCTCACCGCTCCACCCAAAATCCTCCCGCTCCCGCTACCGCTACCCGCTCGCTCCCGCTCCGCTCACATGCTCTGGTACACACCGGTACGCAGTACCGGCACTTCTACATTTTACTCTTTGGCGTACCGTGACTTTTTCTTGCGCACCGGCACTTCTCAAACGCTTCCGGTACTCTTTTCTGCCCTCTACCAATCAAGATCTCTGGGCGATTCGTGGCCCTAAATAAACTACATTACCCAGGGGACACGGCGTGACAGAAACAGGATCACCTGTTCCGCTCTCCTGCCTGCTTTACCTGCTTTTCCCTGTCGGCAGCTAGTAGACCATTAGTAATGTCTCAAGAATGAGGGAACAACAACCGAGCCACTCCTAAAAGTTCAACATTTATTGAAACAAATGTTTCTTGTTGTATTGGATGCTTTCTGAATTAAAGAGGAGATCCTAGCGATTCTTAATGGGCCTTAAAGTGATGGTCTACCAGGTATGTAGCCTACGTTTGCCAGTTAATAGCCTACAAACTTGCCAGAGTTTTAAATGCAGTTTGGCACAATGTCCTCTCTCTAAGAGAGAGAGAGAGAATGGAACGGCTAATCAACGGTTCGGTACTTTATGAAATTGCCACCATCAAGTGAACTCTCTGGGCGGTGGACAAACTTTCCTAACATGTAAATCTTTAAAGGAGCTATGCTGATGAAACAGCAGTCAAAGAACCTGACAATAAATGAATAACAGTGTTCGTCCTCCCAAAAGTGTGGTGGGAGTTTTCTGTAATAAAGAGACTTGGAGATGAGAAGTTGTCCTTCTGATATCTTTATTGTCTGCAGGCAAGGCGCAATGCTCACCCAGCAAGTGTGTGAGACAAAGAGCGAAGCAATGAGCTTTGTCCACCCTTCTTATAATCATGTAGTAGAAACAGCTGAGTCATGAGAAGTCTGGCACATTCTTATACTTGAAACATTCTACGATTTGGGTACATCTGTGCAAAACAAAGATAAACGGGCTAGCGTTCCCAGGGTCATCTTCACACAGTAGCCATTGTCTCAAGCCAGTGGAAATGTACTGAGAGCAGACAACATAGAAATAAGACAGTGCTTCATGCATAGAGAAACAGAATGGTATAATATAATTTCCACTACAATTCCCCCCTTTGAGCATTTCATGCTCACTTAAATCATGAGAAATTATACAAAAAAAAATTATATGTCATCCCGAGCACAAGATCCCACCAGCAAAACGCTGATCACCTACACTAAGAGCAAAACGCTCAGAGCCGTAGTTGTAAGAAGTTGTGCTTGGGCTCCTAATGAGAAATGAACCAAAAACTCCTCCGGGTGACTGACCATGGAAGAGAAAAAAGAGTCACCTCTCATCTCAAAAAGATTTACCCCTCATCACCTTAACTGCAACATAGTATAAAACAACAAACAACACGATAAATCACCAAATATAATTCCAAAAAAAAAAAAAAAAAAAAAGAATGGTACCTTGTTTGTTTTTGACTCTCATCTTAAACCTTCAATGAACCTGATAATCCGCTGAAGCACTTCACCTTTAAGTTTCGCAGTCAACATCAAAAGTCAATACACACCCTTTAGTACAGCTACAAAACAGGGTAAAAATGCATTTATGACGCTCATGTACCCATCTGTTATAAAAAGGTAAAAATAATCATACTAAACTGTGTAAATCATCAAAACAGTAGGATATAAAAGTCAAATGTTATTAAACAGTATCATCTTAAGTGGTAAATACAAGTACACATCAAACTAATAGTCATACTTCTGTAACTCAATAAACCCCCCTTTGGCAGTTTATTAGGCAAAAAGTCCTTCACAATCGTAAATCAAATGTTACCGTTACTTCTTATTGCAGAATATGCTGTTTTTGTGCTAACATATAGTTTCAGCAAGCATAACACACTTCTAATGAGAATTAAAACTTAGGATCAAAAACATCACCTTCTGAATCATCGTCCTCATAGGGAGGAATCCAACCTGGGAGCGGAAACAGATCAGGATTGTCATCTTGGTCACCACTGGGTATTTTAATGTATTGCTGGATAGTAGGGCCCATCACGTTTCCTACCCATCGTAGGAGCATGGCCCTCACGCAAGTTAAAAGTACAGTGCAAAAACATATCATCAATCCCAGCACTATCAACACAGGTACCAGCAATTGAACCACCATTGCACCCAAGGGACCCAAATGGTCATACAGCCATTGTGTAGCACTGAATCCCGCAGAAGGAGAAGGCGCAAAGTGGTCTGCAAGGTTATTTAGGATCTCAATCAACTGTGTGATATTGTCATGTGGGTCTGGAAGAAGCACACAACATGCTGAACCAGTTAGATTTAAGGCTGCACACATCCCCCCCTCGGTTGCAAAAATGTAGTCAAGCGCCATTTCATGCTTCAAAATGATCTCCCTATGGTTTCGGGCAGCGTTGTTCAAGGCCTCGAGGGTAGCTGTGTTGTTTTTCATGTAATAGTACATGGCATAGGTGATGTTATCAATGTGGTCTGCCAGGAAAGTAACACCATACCAAGGGAATAGGCCAATGCCCCACTTCTCACCCAAACTAATCCGCCAGTGGTAAGAGTCTAATGTGTCAAACTGAGCCATCTCTCTTTTCCTGAGACGGGAAGGTATGGGGCATGTGCATGTGATATTAGACATTGGTATGAACGACATCGGGGTAGTCAATTTAGCTAGATAACAGCAACCTGCAAATGTCGGTGGGAGGAAACTGTATGCTTGCTTACCACAGACCCAATGATGATCTAATAGACCTCCTAACCCTGGTGTGGTGCTGACAACTGGGACTTTAGTCAAAACACAATCTTTTACTGAACATGGAATGGTCAAATTCACAGTCATACATAATGTTGAACTCTTGATAACTCCCTCACATGCCTGGGCTTGGGCACAATTTGAGTATCCCAGGAACTGCCGTTTGTCATAAGTGTAGAAATCTGGATGTTTTGCACCATTCCAGCAGGTCTGGTTTGTTCCACGGCACACACAATATGACGGAAATTAGGTATTTGTTCTCACTGTCAGACCCTTGCTACGCAGTCCACTGTCCGTTGAATTGTCTGGGAAAGTCCATTGTTGGTAGCACAAGGGTCTGCAGGCATTTGATTGAAGTATTTCGAGTCAATGTGGTTATATCGGTTCACTATGTTCAGACATGCTGCTGTGGTGAAATTGTGGTGAGTGTCGGTTTCTATGGCGTTCCTTGAAATGGTAAGTACACAATTGGTTACATCTCTGCTAGCCGGATGACTGTCCAGAGGGAGAACGATGGGCACAACCACCACAACTGCTATGATCAGAAAACAGCAGAGTGTGCCTCGCACGCCACAGCCGGTGTTCCTGAAGGGGTGCCACGGGCGTGGCCTCGGCGTTGGCTGCATCTCAAACGTCCCTCGGAGGCCCTCAGTAGGTTTTTAAACCTCAGGGAGAGCTAGTCTGACTTGGAGCTGCCGCCGTGGGCTTAGGGGCCTTCTTGCAGTGGCTGGCGTGGATCCACGTGGCTCTCTCTGCGACCTTTACTGCTGAGGCAGTCGTTAGGAGGATCTGGAACGATCTGGTCCATCTGGGCGCCTTCCAGCCTTTCCTCCTGGAGTCTTTCACCACGATCCACTCTCCGGGGTTCAGGTTGTGCAGCTTTCCCTCGACCTCTCTGGGCAGGGCGTCTTTCACCTGTCTGTGGATGTCAGTCAACACAGAGGACAAGTTTGCACAATAACGCAACATTTCATCATCACATTCCTCTGTTGTGGGGAGCTGTCTTTTCTGGGGCCCAATCCCCGTGTTCATAGGTCTGCCAAAAAGAATCTCAAATGGACTCAGGCCATTTCTCTTCCTGATTCTGGCCCTCATTTGTGTCAGGACCAAAGGTAGCGCCTTTGTCCAGCTTAGTCCCGTTTCAGCACAACATTTAGCCAATTTATTTTTTAGAGTGCCATTTTCTCTTTCAACAGCACCTCCACTGGCTGGATGATATGCACAGTGGTATTTTAAGTCAATTCCCAAGAATTTGCTTACTGCCTGTAGAGCTTCATTTACAAAATGTCTGCCATTGTCACTGCCAATTTTGTGTGGTATTCCCCATCTGGGAATGATTTCCCTTACCAGAGCTTTAGCTACTGCACTGGCGTCTTGTTTTGATGTGGGGAAGGCTTCCACCCATTTGGAGAACATGTCAACTATCACCAGACAGTATTTCTTACCTTCGCTTGGTGAGAGTTCAATGAAATCCATTTGTAGATGTTCAAATGGTTCCGATGGTGCCGGATGGGCACTGGGCGTCATCTGCTGACCTCTCCCAGAGTTATATTGTGCACAAACTAAGCATCGTTCACAAAACCTTTTTGAGTAATTTGAGAATCCCTTTGTGAACCAATGTCTGTTTACTTCCTCCATCATTCCTCCTTTTGACACATGATCCATACCATGTGTCAATTTAGCATAGAAAGGAAACAGACATTTGGGTAAGCATGGTTTACCATCAGGGCCGTACCAAACCCCCCCTTCAACCTTTGAACCCGCATTCTTCCATATGGTCTTTTCTGCTTGTGTCGCTCTGCTCTGCAGATCCTTCAGGTCCGCTTCCGGTGTCACCTCCTGTGGGATACTGGTAAGCTGTAAGGGTAAAGGTAATGTGGCTGCATGTTTTGCGGCTGCATCAGCTCTGGCATTTCCCTGCGAAATGGGGTCAGTTCTTTTACTATGAGCTTCACTTTTGACAACAGCAATTTCTTTTGGGAGTAGCACCGCTTCCAGTAAATCAGCTACCAGGGTGTGGTGTTTGATACCAGTCCCTGCAGATGTTAGAAATTTCCTATGTCTCCAGATTGCACCAAAATCATGCACTACACCAAAGGCATATCTACTATCTGTGTAGATATTGACTGTTTTGTCCTGTGCGTATTTGCATGCTTCTGTGAGTGCCTTTAATTCTGCAGCTTGTGCTGAGAAATGGGCTGGAAGTGGTTCTGCTATGATAGTGGCGTGTCGGGTAACCACAGCGAAACCTGCTTGATTTTTGTGTGTCAGCTGGTTTTGGAAAGCGGAACCATCCACAAAAAGTTCTTGCTCCGGGTTGGTTAGTGGAACTTCCTTCAGGTCAGGCCTAGGGGAGCAAACTTCCGTTATAGCAGCTATGCAGTCATGTGGTTCTCCCTCATCTGGTGTGGGGAGAAGAGTCGCAGGGTTAAGAACAGAGCAACGCTTTACAGTGATATTTGGCATGTCTAATAACACAGTGTGATATCTCAACCACCTCGCTGCTGACAGGTGAGCTGTCTTTTGTTCCAACAATATGATTGAGACCGCATGTGGCACCAACAGTGTTAGATCCTGATAGCCTACTAGGTCCCTAGAGGCTAAGACTGCCTTTTCTGCTGCAGCTACTGCTACTACACCTGGGCAAACCTGTTGCCACTGAGTCTAGCTTAGTAGAGAAGAATGCTACAGGCCTCATTTTTCCACCATGTTCCTGCAACAATACAGATGTCATATAGCCATTTTTCTCATCCACAGTTTGAGTGAATGGTCTGTTCATGTTTGGCAAGCCTAATGTAGGTGTGGATTGTAATGCCTTTTTCAACTCCACAAATGCCTCTTCAGCGTCGTCAGTCCAAGTCACCTTTTGATAAGCAGTCAGTCCTTTGCCATACACTATTGCCGACAGTGGGGCTTCTATTTCTGCATAGTTTGGAATCCACTGTCTGCAATATGACGTCATTCCTAAAAAGGACATTACCTGTTTCTTTGTTAATGGTTTTGGAATATTTTGGATGGCTATTACTCGTTTGGGAGAGAGAGATTTGCCCTCTGCAGTGATCACATGTCCCAGAAAAGTCACTTCTCGTTTCACCCATTGCAATTTGTTTAAACTAGCTTTGTGACCGTTGTTAGCCAAATGTTGCAACAGTTTCTTTGTGTCCAACTCACATGCTTCCTTTGATGGAGAGCAAATCATTAAATCATCTACATATTGCAGCAGGGCGCTTCCACCTGGTAGAGTGAGGCCTTCCAAGTTATCCTTTAATGCTGCTGTAAATATGGCCGGCGATTCTGTGTAACCCTGAGCCAATCGGGTCCAAGTGTATGTTTTACCTTTAAAAGAAAATGCAAACCAGTACTGGGAGTCTTTGTGCACAGGAATACTGAAAAATGCATTTGCAAGGTCGACCACTGAAAACCATTTACTCTCTGGCGGCACTTGTGACAAAATGGTGTGTGGGTTCGGCACATTTGGAGCACGGGCAAACACCGCCTCATTTACTGCTAGTAAATCTTGTACGAATCTCCATTCGTCAGGCTGGCCTACATCCCTGATCTTTTTAACTGGAAAAATTGGTGTTCTGACTGGGGAGGTTTCACACGGCACAATAATGCCAGTTTTCAACAATGATTCAAACACTGGTGTGATTCCCCCCAAGGCCTCTGGTTTCAAGGGATATTGCTCCTTGCAGGGGCGGAAACTAGATTTGGGTGTGATCTCCACTGGAGCTATTCCCCTCATTAGCCCTACGTCATATTTACTGTCCGCCCACAGAGTGGGCGGCACTTTTGCCAGCTCAGGAGATTCTGCCGTTAACCCCACTTTAGCCATTGTGTAACCGTACGGTGGTGAATCCCTCCAGACTAGTGGTGGATCTTCACCAGATGCCAATTGTACGCCTCTTTTAGCATGAAAAGTCAGTGGGCATGGTGTTTTGTAGGATTTCATCTGTTTACTATAAAATACCATGGGTGTTTGTGTTTCTTCCCAACATAGACTTTCAACACAACCAGTGACCCAGGTCCCCAGATCCCGCCATTTCCATTTTTGTGTTTTTGCTAGTGAGATATGTGGTTCAATACATCTGTACTCTTTTCCTTACCTTTAAGTCCAGCTGCACGCCTGCAGGGCATTTATCTTCACTCCAATACAACCAATCTGTTCTCAACATATCACTTTCATGACCTTTCTGATACCATTTCTTTTCAAATTCCATGTCTGGTCCTAAGTTTACATGTGCTGTGCAGTGTAGATCTCCTTCTGACATACACCGCACTTCCTCATTCATGTGTGTGTGTGCCTGCTCTATCAGATGTCTATTTATAGCCCTTGGATCAGAGGGGTTTAACTGCCATTCATATGCATACAGAGGTGTATATGGATCAAATTTCACCATTTGTGAGGTTGACTGTTCTGTTTTTTTCTGTCTTTTCCTGCCTCACAATCTCTATCCCTGTCACTGTACACACCAGGGTAATGCCCAACGCACACATAAGGTCTCTTCCCAACAGGTTTACTGGACAGCAGCTTGAGAACAGAAAAGAGTGATTGAAATTTCCTGTTACTTCATCGCACACTTTGAGTGGTACGGTGTAGTTTTCTTTAACTAAATTTCCAGTTGCATCAATTGTTCTCAAAAATCTGCCACTTAGCTTAGGAGCCGGTCGCAGGTCTGAAGCCTTAATTACAGATTCTCCTGCACCAGAATCTACCAAAAATGTTACTGGTTGGCCTGAGATTTGCAATGTGTGTGTTGGCATTTCCTTATAGGCTGGATGCTGAAACATGGTATAACTTGGTTGCTCTTGAGCCTTTTCCCGATTTTCTAAATAATCTATGGCATGTCTAACCATCTGTAATTCTGAGCTGATTATGTCTGAGACTTTGTGTGTTTGAGTTTGTGTCTGGGTGGTCTTACTGTTACTTTGTACATCTTGGTCCCAGCCTGTCACCAGCTCCCCGCACCGTCAGTCCGAATTCACTCTGTTTCCCCCAGATGGTGGTTCTGGACAGTCTTTGGCCCAATGGCCTGTTTTGCCGCAGTTGAAACACTCGTCGCGACCAGGGCGTCGTCCACCTCTGCCTGCGCCTCGGCCTCTTCCTCCTCTGCCGCGACCCTGACCACGGCCTCTGTTGCCTTGGTTGTACTGCTGGCCTTGGAACATGGTCAGCTGAGTGAGCTGCAGTTTATCAGTCGTTCGCTGTCTCTGGTCATCTTGTTTCCGCGCACAAAGTAGTCTCTCAGGTGGTTTTCCCATGGGGACATGTCTCGGGCATCTGCCCCCCCTTGTGGCTTGACAATGCCACAATTGAGGTCAAATATCCTGGTCAGACGGACCAGGTAATCTGTCACAGTCTCATCTTTGTTTTGGGTGCAGTTGGTGATTTTCTTTAAATCCATTCTTGGTCGAAAAGTCTCGCGAATTCTCTGCACCAGCTGTGTTACCGGAGTTTCATATTCGCCTGCTCTGGCATTATCGTCCCAGACGTAGCGGTTGTCTGCCAGCGGAAACTGTCCTTCCACTCTCTGCCATCTTGTCTTCATGTGCCACATCAGTAAGCGTCTTATTTCACCAGTAGTAGGTTTGTACTGATGAATTAACTCTTGCAGCAATCTGGCGTATTCTTCACCCCCTACGTCATCAACATTGGGGAGTTCAGCGCATGCTTCTTTTATTTCTGTCAGAGTCCATGGCCTGTACACGAGCTGCATATCTCCGCCGCCGGCTGCGACCTCTACCATCGGGGCTTGGAAACCGGCCCCTTCGAAAGAAATCAAATGTCCCGGCCAGCCACTGTGGCCTCCACTGGGGCTGCCATAGTAACTGCTCATAGCGTCTGCGTGTGGTCCTCCCCAGCCCTTCTGAGGTGTTGATGCATGCAGGGGTGTAGGTGGAGTTGTAGGGGTGGATGCTGACGCTCCAAGCCTCTCGAGGCCATCGACTGCCTGTTGTAACAGTTCCGCATAGCTGGTGCCTCCTCCACTCGCACCCGCTGTCTGAGCCACTGCTGCTGCCTTTACCGCTGCTCTGGTTCCACCGGCCGGCCCGTGTCTTTCTTGGGGGTACGGTGGTGGTGGTCTTTCTTGTCGTTGTTCCTGCTCTGCCATTTGGGCTCCTACATCTTCTTCCGGTTGCTGAGGGCGGCGCGGGGGAGCCGGATCCAGGTCTGGGTCGTACCTAGATTTCACACACTGCACATCTGTGTTAGAGGACACTCCCTGCCTAGTCCGTCTTTCCCTCGCTCGGGCTTCATCTAGCCATTCACTGTATGCTTTCCAGTCTGCCTTAAATTTCTTTCTCCCTTTTTTCTCACATTCTCTCTCTTTCTCTTCTAGTCTGACTTTCAATGCCTGTATTTGTTTCAAGCTGAAACTTCCCTTTGGAGGAAAACCACATTCTGTCACCCATTTATCAAACTGGCCACAACTGTCTTCTCCGTAGTTTGTTTTCATAAACAACACATTTGGCGAGTTCTTATCTGGAGGATCTGGTTTCCCGGGGCCACTTTGTTTCTTTGATTTACTCTGTCCTGAACCCATGTTGTTTTATATATATATATAAATATATACATACATATATATATATATATACATATATATAATCTTTTTTTTTTTTTTATCTTGGAGAAATCAATTCTGAGGAAATACCATAAGGCTGTGAACCTCTATGCCTCTAACCTTCCTACACAGACTATGTCGGTGGTTTCACCCCTTTTTTTTTTTTTTTTTTTTTTTAATAACTGTTAGAGGTGCATGGTATAACCTTTTATGCACTATTAAAAATCAGTTTTAGTTAATACTGTTTCCTCTTTAATTTTTATTACTTAATTCTCTACCGTTCCCGTCTCTGGGAACTTGTGGTTTCCTTGTTGGAACAATATAGGTAATTATTCTTAACCAATCTTCCTTATATATTCTAAATATATATATATACTATATCATATATACCATATCATATATACTAAATGGTTTATTCAGTTGTAGCTACTTCTTCTTTAAATTCAGTTTTATGATGAATATCTTGTGGATATTTTACATTTAAAAGTTCATGTTCTTTTCTTCAATTAGGATCCTTTTGACACCTGTGTTGCAACGAAACCTTACCATTAGGCCTATTTAGGCGATCCCCAGGATCCCTATTTATCTGTCAATCTTCTCAGAACTCACAAATAACCGCCACAATTGTTCAACAATTATGACAATTACCCGCGACTCCAGAAATTACAGACACTACGTAGTTTTACATTATAGTACTATTTAGGCGATCCCACTAGCGGTTACACACTCTGCCCTAGCGACCCGTCGGTACTTAAAGGATCCCTGTCATCTGTCAATCTTCTCAGAATTCACACAACAATTATGACAATTATTTGCGACTCTAGAAATTACAGATACTGTACAGTTTTTCACACCAGAAAGACAAGTCTCATGTTCCAGTCTTTTCGGACTCTCGCAGTGAACCGGCACCGGGCTCAGCGCATCGGGAGGTTCCCCTTCTCCACCCTTGGTGGGGAGGTATGGGATCCGCAGAGATTTTACTCTCCGGCTGTGGCCACAGACTCCTGACCCTTAACACTGAGCCGCCGCCGCCGCCTCACATGGAGATTGATCATGAAGGATTCTTAGAAGGAGCATAGATTCTTTCCGGTGGTCTTACCCCGCCGCGTAGGCAGGCCCCACAGCCCTTATAGGACTTGTCAAATGTTCCCTCAGAACAATACACAGATCAGCTAAGCAATTACAATTTAAAACTTCAAGAAATCCTTCAATTCCCAATACAGGTTTGTGGATCCCGTCAGAGCGGAGAAACTACTCACCAACTCCTGTTGGAATCCTGTTTGTGATGCCAAATTGTGGTGGGAGTTTTCTGTAATAAAGAGACTTGGAGATGAGAAGTTGTCCTTCTGATATCTTTATTGTCTGCAGGCAAGGCGCAATGCTCACCCAGCAAGTGTGTGAGACAAAGAGCGAAGCAATGAGCTTTGTCCACCCTTCTTATAATCATGTAGTAGAAACAGCTGAGTCATGAGAAGTCTGGCACATTCTTATACTTGAAACATTCTACGATTTGGGTACATCTGTGCAAAACAAAGATAAACGGGCTAGCGTTCCCAGGGTCATCTTCACACAGTAGCCATTGTCTCAAGCCAGTGGAAATGTACTGAGAGCAGACAACATAGAAATAAGACAGTGCTTCATGCATAGAGAAACAGAATGGTATAATATAATTTCCACTACACTCTGTCTCATATATTTTTCCAGATATACACATATATAATAAATATATGTCTATTGCATAAATGTTAATATATGATTTAGTTATATACTGGTACTCATATTGGGGATCCAATACATTAAAATATGTAATGTTCTTATATGTAACATTTATGTAGCATCAAAATATGTCACAATAGATGTATAGTACATAAATATAAAATCTTTGATATTCCTAAGAAAAGAGACAAATAACTGTTTAAGTCTTTTTATTGAATAATATTGAACAGCATATTGAACAGTTTTTTTTTTTTTCGTTTTTTTTCCAGCAAGTTGATTTTTTGGCTGCTGCCAACCGGAGCTCTGCCATTTTACAGTTTAAGGCCGTTCCAATTTGGCCTTGGGTTACCCCCTGGTGCTTCAACATAACAGCATCTAGGAATGTAGAGAAAAAAGTAATCAGTTATAAAGCAGTCTTCTTACTGATGTGGATTAACTCATCACCATTAGTCGAAACGTACAGTAGCATGGGTTCTGTAAACTTTATAAAAGTATGTTAACCACATTATGTATGGTAAATATTCACAGCCATGAAAGCAACCTCTTATTTTACATGACAGACAGATAGATGGACGGACGGACGGACGAACTGAGAGACGACCGGACAGACAGACAGACAGACAGATAGGTAGATAGATAGATAGATAGATAGATAGATAGATAGATAGATAGATAGACAGACAGATAGATAGATAGATAGACAAATAGATAGACAGATAGACAGACAGATAGATAGATAGACAGACAGATAGACAGACAGACAGATAAATAGATAGACAGATAGATAGATAGACAGATAGATAGATAGACAGACAGACAGATAGATAGACAGATAGACAGATAGATAGATAGACAGACAGATAGATAGACAGATAGATAGATAGATGGAGAGATAGACAGATAGATAGATAGATAGATGGAGAGATAGACAGACAGATAGATAGATAGATAGATAGACAGATAGATAGATAGATAGATAGATAGACAGGCAGATGGGAGATAGGGAAATGCAACTAAACTCAGAAAGAATAAAATCTTAACTCACCCATAATGGCTTTGACTTTTAAGTCATCAAGGCCGCTCCGACGCTCCCCTTTTGCAACTTTAGATTCACCTCCTGAGAGAGTGGGATTTTATTAGATTTGCTTAGAAAATAATGAACATACTTGACAAGTTTTGAACTTTCTTGGCCTAACTGGTCAGGTGCCACACACAATACTGACCCCTCAAGTTGCTCTGGATCAGTGTCTCGATGTCGAACACGCCCAGCAGCAGAACCCTGGCCACTGACGTCCCGGTGGCAGCCT
This sequence comes from Centroberyx gerrardi, assembly GCF_048128805.1. Taxonomy (NCBI): domain Eukaryota; kingdom Metazoa; phylum Chordata; class Actinopteri; order Beryciformes; family Berycidae; genus Centroberyx; species Centroberyx gerrardi. Next base: position 32,002,398 of record NC_136006.1, on the reverse strand, counting down.
GGTTGGCTGCCTGGTTGGCTGCCCTCCAAACATTCCGGGGCACGACTACCCCTGATCCTGGGAATATTTCTTCCTGTTAAAAAATCGTATTAAAAAATATCCTTGATTAAGCCAAATAAGAAACTGTATACAAAAAAGGGTCTCCCGCAGAGGAGGTTTCTACGGAGCCCCTCTGGGGTCACATGGTAGAAAAAAAAACTCGATGTGTAAATCCGTGCGAACGGATTTGTAAACTGTGCACAGTTTCGCACAGTTTACAAATCCGTTCGCACAGTTTACAAATCGAGTTTTTTTTTCTACCATGTGACCCCAGAGGGGCTCCGTAGGTTTCTCTAAGACATGAGGTGATAAGCAGCAAAAAAAAAAAAACAGCACCACCTTCAGGTGAAAAGGAGCCACAGTAAAACAGTAATTTCTTGTCAAGTGTTCTACCCTAGTCAGTGGTCTAATAAATAAAACAGAGCTCACAGATTGCACAGATGACTTCCAAGCTCTGCAGCATTTGTTTTATTTTTGGGAGCTCTGCAAAGAGGGGAAAAAAGAATTACACATGTATTTCCTTGTGATTTCTGTTACTGGAACACACAAACACAATATTTTATATTCAATCAAACAAAAGTAATCCATGTATTATTACATTTTTACATTTACTACCATTTAGTGAAAGACATTTTAATGCACTTTGTTATTATGTAATCACATTACAAAATTGAGAGAAGACTTAAAGGTCCATGATGTGTAGGGCTGAACAATATGTTAAAAAAAATACTCATAATGCGATTATTTTGACAGAAGATTTTAGTGGGAATAATTTTTGGATCATACCACTCATTTCACTGAAAAAAATCATGCTGATGTGCTCGGGTCTGTACCAACAAACATTCTGTCATTCTTCTGTCTGGAGAATATGATTTGTGAGCCAGAGACATGGCCTACAAATTTGGATATTTTCACTACAGTTGGTCTGACCAGGTTCACTACAATATCATTACCCTACAAGGGGAACTAAAGCCCACCCAGCCCTGCTGGAATGGATTACTGTAGAAAATGTATGGCCAATTCACAAGCTTAAACTCTTTATCCAGTTTTGGAGTCTTGGAGGTCAAACTGCATATATGATGTACATTGGAAATGCTCATCTTTGGCAGCTCCCGAAGACGCCGTGAATAAAACAACGCCATATCCACATGTAGCTGCTACAACAACAAGCTTTTGGTAAAACTGAACCGGAAACTAGTAAATCTGTTTTAACAGAATGCAGAAGTAAGTTGGGCATAACGCCTATTGATTCACCACTCCAAACCTTACAACTCCATCTGCTTTCATTAAATTTAAGTAGTGCATTATCATCCAGAGTGGACAATTATAATAACATCAAAATGTACTTCTATTCCCAAATTATGAACCCAGCTTACATTTTATGAGCACCTCAGGAACATCCAGGCTCTTTTTGACTTCTCCAATGATGCCGTAACTGCCACATTGTGTGGGGATCTGAAGCTGAAAAGGACATTGGCATGGAAATAAATTATCTGGGGATGCCCCTCATGTACAATAAAAATGTACAAGAACCAGCTTCTTGACTTCCTATAATATTTCATACCTCTCGGATGGATTAAAACGCCTTTGATTTTCCTCTGAATTATGGAGGCGCCTCACCATGTCCTGTAACATTCAAGATATGATTAAATTATAAAATCATAAGTCATAGCTATTCTATACACTGTTGTACAAAAACAAACTTACACTTGAGGCCATGTGTCCAGTGGTCAAACCCATAGCCATGAGGTTACAATAGCAGTCTCTACCTTCTCTCTCTCTCTCTCTCTCTCTCTAACGGCCCACGGTCAAATCACTATAATATGGCCAAATCATATTCCATAAACGCCGTCCGTGTTTTACAATTGTTAGTGTCACGTTTTACATGCCAGAGTAGCTGTAGATGGCCGATACAAAACATACCTTAGCTTTCCCTTTTTAAATAAACTTTATCTGTTTAAATAATGCCATCAAAAACGGTTGCGGCTCGCCAGAGCAAACGGCTTCCTGCAAGCCAAATAGCACACATGTTGTATGGCGGAAAACTGTAACGTTACGCTGAACTCCATTGAAACGGCTTCCTTTGTCGCTGTTACCCATACATAAATCTGATTATTGACAACTCGACCTGAAAGATTTGTAGAAAAGAACATATTCTATCAACTAATTCATTAATCTGCTTTAGTTGCTTGTAAACAGATTGATATTAAGTTACCGATAAATTGACAGAAGTTTGCGCGGAAGTTTGCTAGCTTGTTAGCATTTTTTGACTTCCAGAAAATAAACATTTTAATGATGATGCAGGTCTTTGATAACCGTGAAAAGGTAACGACACATTATTTACACCGTATACATTTCACATAAATTATCAGAATACATAAAAAGCAGCCACAGAAAATGTCGATGTTGTACCGCACGTTGTGGGCGTGGCCTGTTTGAAACGTCATGGGGCCTGTTTAGAACACATTTTTGGGGGGCTTTGCCGTGGATCGGCTACATTCCATTCCAAATCCCGTCAATCTGCCATACAAAGCGTGTGGACATTTCTGGTTCCTGAAATTCCCAGGTATCTACACTAAGAGCTGGGACACGGGAGTAAACTGACCTGGAAATGTTCGTATACCCACAATGGAATAATAAGCACTCCCAGCTTGAGTTTTAATGTCAAAAATATATTGAGAATGTGAAATGTAAAAATGCGAAATGTAAACATACAAGTCATTATTGAAATAATTGTTTTGCAAAATGAAATACATTGTGAATGGTCCATTGACTTAAAGTGAGACTGCAAAATGAGACATTACAGTACCACTATAACAGAATGTCAATGTTTTTGAGGTGTATGTGTGTATATATGATCCTCCTGTATGCATGAAATTATAACTGTATTTACATTGGTTGATTTGGATGAAATTAAAAAAGTTTGCAGATAAAACGAGGTGATTTCTTTTGCACACTTTTTCGTTTAAATGCCATAATATCCTAACAAAGTGTCTTACCATTATTAAAATATACAATAAAGACATAAATAAATCTGTATGTTAGACCAAAAATTTTAATTTCATTCTAAAAATTATTACACAACCTGTGGACACTGTTTACAGTGTGCTTATGTAAAAAATAAAAAATAAACAGTTTTTGCATAAAAAATATAATGCATCAACATATTAATATGTTAACTACATATTTTTGAATTAAATAATTGGCTCTATATTGCACAGCTTATTTTAAACATAGATCTAAAATGCATGTATGTTTACATACATTACATTATATATGTGATGATATATATATAGTTTTGCTGCATGTTTGAACATATAACTTTAAATATATGTGTGAAACAAATATCTGAATCTCAAATATGCCCATATATGTAAAGTTATATGTCCCAGTATTTAATATATATGTTCATATATGGCCATATATCAGATTTTCATATGGGCAGCTCAGCCAAAGAGGGCAAATGGGCTGTTGCTCGGGCAACTTTAGCCCGGCCTTGTGCACGTCCTTGGCCCCTCTACATTTAAACAGAGATTTGGCATTTTTGGATTACATAGGCTACACAGAACACTACACAGGTCACCTTTCATTGTAAATGCACAAGTTATATGTCAAAACACTCCTACAGACCTGTACTTTCACTACAAATTAACATTTAGGTCCAAGCTGTTTAAGAAAAGTCATGACAGGCCCTCAAATTCAGCCACACTGTAATAATATGACATTTTCTGACTAAACTGGACACTGTACAGTTTAACGTTCATTGTAAGTGCACAAGTTATAGGCCTATGTCAAAACACTCCTGCAGACCTGTTCTTTCACTACAAACTAACATTTAGGTCCAAGCTATTTAAAAAAAATTGCCTCACAACCACTGTGACAAATGAGTGAGCACAACCTGTACTTCTTTTTTCGGTTTTAACCTACAGGAAATTCAACTGCTTCAGATGGAAATACTGAATCTCGATCGAAAAGATAGCTGAGCAAATGACATATGGGCTAGCTGGTGGTGGTAATAGAAGAATGGGGCTCATGTCAGAGAAGTGAGGCACACACATCAAATGGCAGCCTGCAATTTTTCTTAAACTGCGTGGGCCTATGTGTTGTGAAAGTGCAGGTCTGTAGGAGTGTTTTGATATAGAACTTGTACTGTTACAATGCAAGGTAAACTGTACAGTGCCCACTGTATTTGAGGGCCTGCCATGACTTCTTAAATAGCTTGGGCCTAAATGTTAGTGTGTAGTGAAAGTACAGGTCTGCAGGAGTGTTTTGACATAGAACTTGTGTACTTACAATGAAAGTTGAACTGCAGTGACCAATTTAGTCAGAAGTGTCACAGTGTTGCAGTGTGGCTGACTTTGAAGGACTGCCATGACTTTTTTTTTAAACAGCTTGGGCCTAAATGTTAGTTTGTAGTGAAAGTACAGGTCTGCAGGAGTGTTTTGACATAGAACTTGTGCACTTACAATGAAAGTTAAACTGTACAGTGTCCAATTTAGTCAGAAAATGTCAGAAAGTGTAATGTTTATAGTTAAAAATGGCACATATTATGGCATTTTTTTATTGTTATTTTGACATCAAACATTAATATTGGTGCTCACTTATTGAATTTGAAGATTAAATACAAAGTAATTGGTTTAAAACAGTATTTATACGTTTCAAATCTTGCGCTTTTATTTTGAAGGCTAAACGCCCAAACCGGAAGTGTTATTTCTGTTAATTCGAACCAGCGGAACACATCTGTGACTTTGTTGAGTATTTGACGTCGTCCTGACTGTCCAGGTAGCGTGTTGTCCAAAGCTGTCACGCGTTTCTTTCTGTGGAAAATGTTCACGTTCAGATCAACGGCTTTTGCAACAATGCAATACCTGACGAAAACACAAGCATTTAATGCCGGTTTCCATACAGGGGGCCGTGTCTGCGGAGCTAAAGTGGCGGTTGTAAGTATCGAAGCCTGCACTATATATCTGCTGGTTAGCGACAAGGCCACAGCTTAGCTCCCAGTGCCGTTCTTTCTGGGTATTGGGAGAACGCCGTGCTAAATCCCTTTCAAAAATCTGTCAATTTAATGTGGCCTTTTATATATACATAACCCAGTCCATACCCCATAAAATGAGTCAAGACTTTTTTTTTTTTAGCCCCGTTGGGACTGACACCCCACTGCTTGGATGTCAGTCCCGGGTCGTTCCCTCCCAGTCCTTTGTCCCATTAGCTATCACATCGTTAGGCAAGGTTTCCAGACCGAATTTTGCCATTCTGACAAGCTTTCTGTCGTCCTTGAACACTCTTCTTTTACATGAGTAAAACAATTTGTTTGAAAATATTTGCAATAAAATATAAAATCTCACCTTTGTGTGGCTTGTCCGAGTTGTTTTCATTCGGGTGTTATGGCTGCCACTCTTCTTCTACGCTCTTCCCTGTGCGGCGAGCTGGAAAACCTCTTTGCTGCCCCCTTTGGCCGCTGGAACCGCAGATGTTGCATCTGCGGTGTGTGTTTTTTTCTAGCGGGATATTGACCAAAGGGGGCAACAAAGAGCAGTTTTCCAGCTCGCCGCACAGGGAAGAGCGTAGAAGAAGAGTGGCAGCCATGACACCCGGATGAAAACAACTCGGACAAGCCACACAAAGGTGAGATTTTATACTTTATTGCAAATATTTTCAAACAAATTGTTTTACTCATGTAAAAGAAGAGTGTTCAAGGACGACAGAAAGCTTGTCAGAATGGCAAAATTCGGTCTGGAAACCTTGCCTAACAATGTGATAGCTAATGGGACAAAGGATTGGGAGGGAACGACCCGGGACTGACATCCACGCAGTGTGGTGTCAGTCCCAACGGGGATAGACTTTTTTGAGTCATTGGTAGACGCTCTTCCATTCGGCATACATCCAATTCACCAGGCAGCACTTGCTTTGATAAAACTTAAACTTTTATATTTTGTTCACCTGTTAGTTGTACGATATTCTACCAAAATGCGCCGTTACGGACGATAACTGTTAGTGAACACCGTTAACCACTTGTAAAAGTTGACATTTTATTGAAATAAGTGCTGCTTGTTGATTGCATGCCGAATTTAAGAGTGTTTCCTGTTATATCAGAAACGATCTTAAGTCATAACTTAGTTTAGGGGTGTATATGCCTTTCCTGTTAAGCAAGGCCAAATTAGATTGCCAGTTTTTTATTGGGGTTTGTCTGACATTCCCCTCTGGCGGCAGCCTGCAAGCTGTCTGTCTTTGACTGTTTTGCATTAATGGTGACAGGTGCTGTCAGGCTGTGGGGTGTTTGATGGCACAGAGATACATGAAGCATCAGCGTGAGTTCTGCTCTCTTACTTTGTTTTGTTCCCTTTGTGGTTGTCTTATCCTTCCATGAACATTTACTCAGTAACCTATCACATATTGTAGCTCATAGGCCTAGAGTGCATTGACTATTCTATTCTATTCTATTCTATTATATTACATTCTATAGGCTGATGATTTTTTTGTGTGTGTCAGGATCCTGGTGCACCTTAGCCGAGGTGGAGCTGAAGTTCAGATGTTTGCTCCTGATGTGTCTCAGATGCATGTGGTTGACCACAGCAAGGGACAACCTGTTGAGGAGTCCAGGTCAGACCCTGCTCTTATCAGCTCTCTCTAAACTAACAGCATCACTTTGGTTGTTGCAACTTCAATTTCCAAGGGTGGAAATTAACTGAAATATTACTCTCAAGCAAGAGCACTCTTACTTCAGTTACATTTTACTCAAATTGGATACTTGAAGTACTCAAATGTTTTATTACACCAGAACAATCATCATTAAGATTCTGCCCATGTTTCAATGTTGATGCCACACAAATTAACTAACTACCTGTTTTGGAGTGTCACAGATAATTTGGTGAGTCATCAGCCCAAGTATTGGGCATGTCTCTTTTATAACAATCCTACCAACCAAGGTGGTATTACAAGGGTTACCAAGGTGGTGGTACTAGCCAGTCCCTCCAGGAACTTGCGATTTTGCGATCGCAATAATTAACGCAAATTCAAGAAATCTCCGCAATATTTGCGAGAGCTTGCAGTTTTACAAAATTGCCGCAACTTTTCCGCATGAAATGGCCAAATCAAAAGACCACTTGTGATTTGGACCAATTGTCGCATTTCGTGTCGTGGTAACTTACGTCATCGCAGCGCACATTCAGGTGGAAGATGAACAAAACTCACCTGCCAACAAAAATTACTGCCATAGATCGTGCAAAACGAAACAAAAGCAGCAAGAATCGAGGTGAGTGCAAAATTCAAGCTCTTGGAAGAGTTAGTAGCTTAAATGGAGAGTGGGGGAGAATAGGGGGAGGCTGTGTGTGAGTGAGTGAGTGAGAGAGAGAGAGAGAGTGAGAGAAAAAACATTTTTTTTCCTTTGCTTGCAATTTTTCCCAATTCCCGCAATTTTACCGCAAAAAGAGCACATAAAACCTCGCAAATTGTATCGCAATTTTTGAGAAAAGCCGCAGCAAAATCAAGCATTTTTGGCCGCAATAATCACAAAAAAACTCAGCGAAATCCTGGTGGGACTGACTGGCTTTGGGCGATGGTGTACATTCTCCTGTCAATCAATTGTCTTCACATATATAGCCGATTCCTTATGTATTTGTCCATGTCTGGGGACCAAGATGGATAAACACACACACACACACACAGACAGTGTGTGTGGAGTAGGCAAGATGACATGAATTGTACCGTAGCTTTTAAATGGGCAGAGGAAGGGACAAGTATCAGGTGGCGGTGCATTCCCAGTAGGAAGCAGTATAGTATAAGACACTAAATGGGACAAAACAATCTGGAAAATGTCAGCTGTGTTTAAAGTCGGTCATACAAAAATACTATATATCACTGTTTATACTTGGAAGCATTGTAAAAGTTAAGTAGTTCTACAATGTTTTTTATTTAAAATTAATAAAACATGACACTTTCAGACATATTACAAAAATTATTGTCACATTAGAAGGACTGTGTGGGTGTGGGCAGGGAAGAGGGTGTGACTGCCACCAACTGTGCATTGTTCACTGCTCTTGCAACCCCCAGTTGTCAAAGCCACTAATTTAGCTAGGTAACACACTGTATGGCATCTACAAATAATAGTAGGAAAGGGGCGATCCAGCCCTATATGTCAGGGATGTCAGGGACTTGTCACCTTTCGGCGAAATTCGCCATTTTGAATCCAAAATAGGTGACCTACGTGTTTTGTGTAGATGGGGACCTGAAAGACAACGGACAGGGAGGTGATTAGCAAGCTAGAAATATGTTCTATACTGTTTAGGTTGCTGGCACATGAATCTGGATCAAATGTTGAGCAACATTAGATAACTTAGTTGATCACATTATTGTTTGTGTTTGTGGTGTAAAAATGTACTGGCTAATAGTGATGTGCGGGTCAGGTTTTTTTCACGCCCGATCCGACACATTAACATATCGGAACCCGCCCGACACATTTTCATACATAAAACATAAAACAACGACCCGCCAACTCAGAAAAAAACATCACGTTTCTTTATTTTTACTGTTTTCCACCTTTGAGAAAAAAGTGTTAAACAAATCAAAACTACCTTATATTTTAGATTATATTTTAGATTCTTTAAAGTAGCCGCCCTGTGCCTTGATGGAAACAAATTCATACATAGGCATCAACTTCACTATTTATATTTGTCTAAGAAACTAATTTCAAACATTTAAGCTTAAGCCTTTAGATCAAAATGGCTTTAAGGCATCCTTGTATGTACAAACTTGGAGCAAGCCTTTTGGTGAATATCGGATATCGGCGTGTCCATGTCTTTACCCTCCAATATGACAGAGATTATTGTCTAGCTCCCTAATATGAAAGAGGTTACTCTATTCGCCCCCTGGCCTGCCCATTTTGTCTGATTTTGCCCTCTAGTGGCTATTCAGTCTCCCTCCACTGCCTGTCAGCTCAGCAGTGACTGAGCTCAGTTTGTTGTCACGTAACTTTGGAGCAGCTGCTGACCGCCTGTAAAGAAGAGGTCAATTAGTCAGTTGTAAGCTGTAACAATTGACAACATAACCAGAACTGAACTTAAGTTTCACATACAATATAAGTTTAACTCATGAGTCCTTGCAATAATCTGTCCAGGTATGAATATAATGTAAGGTGTAGCCTAAATCACTCACTCATGGTTAAATGATGGCTGGCTAAACTACAGCGAGTGTAGTAGCTCAGCAGCTACACCATTAGCTATAAACATTAGCATGACCCCTAAACCCTCAATCAAATAATACTTTTCATACTAGCGTGTTTATTTGCAAGTGAAGGCTGGTTGCCTTTTCACGGCCATTTGAGATGGTAAACAGTACAGTGCTGGCAGTGCCCATATTAGCCAGCGATTAGCCACAATATCAGACATCAATGGCGGAGCTACACGGTCCCGCTCATGATAAAGAGCCTTTCTAAAAACACAGTTTTCAGTCCCGCTACTTATTACAGTGTTTTTCAACCAGAAAAAAAAAACGTATTTGAGGATCATCAGCTCTTATCATTAGCGCGACCGCGTAGCTCCACCACATTTGACTAATAAAGTTATTTTGACTCAAGGGAGTAACTGACAGTGACACAATTCACCCAATCAAATTAATGATTGCTCATCTTTCTACCAGGAATGTGTTGTCAGAGTCGGCACGTATTGCCCGTGGCAACATTGCAGACTTGGCTAAGCTCAGTGTCAGCAACCATGATGCCATCATCTTCCCAGGAGGCTTTGGAGCGGCCAAAAATCTGTAGGTGGAGCAGCTTGTATTTTCATTTTGTTTCTTTTACTGAACCCACAGATATGTGAAATGCACCATAAGGTATTGCACTGTAGCATTACTGCTTCATTCTCTTTAGTAATGGCATGCGAGTAGCCAACTGAGTGCTCATTTATGCAGCAATGCAATCAGCAATAAAATCAGCTTTAATTGCATTGTTTTGATTGCTTATTAGGTCAACATTTGCAGTGGATGGGCCAGACTGCAAAGTGAACAAAGATGTAGAGCGTGTTTTGAAGGACTTTCACACAGCAGGTAAACCCATTGGGTAAGTGACATGGAAGGAGGATTGACAGTATTAAAGAGGTGGCCTGTCTCTGCAAATCACTGAACTATAAACGTTTCCATTCACTCATATTTGTTCCACATAACATCGAGTCCTGTGATCAGTGAAAGTTACAATTGTTTTCACCGTTATTTTACACCTGTTAGGTTCTTTTCATCACTGCAGTATGAAGATAAAGGGTGAGAGGCAAGTTGTGAGGTGGATTGTGATGCTGACTTTCCTATGTTTTTGTCAGGCTATGCTGTATCTCCCCTGTCCTGGTGGCTAAACTTCTTCCAGGGGTAGAAGTCACAGTGGGCCATGAGGAGGAAGAAGGAGGCAAGTGGCCCTATGCTGGCACTGCCCAGGCTATCAAGTCTCTGGGGGCCAAACATTGTGTCAAGGACGTGACCATATCCTTTAACTTTAACTCAATGTTTCAATTTGGCTGACTGGATCAGATTTTTGGAATTGCAATTAAAGAAAACTCTTACAGTGTTAGATGTCATCAGTCTGTGATGTTCAATGCATTCAAGAGTGATGTTATAGCTGAAAATGTTTAGCCAAAGATGAAAAAGCTGTACATTTTCAGCTATCAAAAACTCCATTGTAACTGTGCTGGAAATATCACAACGTCATGTCATGTTGTCTTTGTTTGGCCAGTTATCCACGAGAATAAGAAAAACTACACCACCAAACAACAAAATGGGCTCAGAAATACAAGGTACAGTGCCACTAGCTGTTTTTTTAACGTTTTAGGGTGGATTCTTCCTTTGATATTGCTACACTGTGTTACTGTCATGTACTGCCACAAAGGGTATGAGTCAAGGTTATTTAAGATGCTCATAGTATTTTCCATGAAAGCATTGGGTGTGTTTTAACAGGCCCCACCTAATTTGAGCATGTCCTACAGATAATGATGCTGATAATACATCAGGCGAGCTGTAACAGTTATTGTCTAAAAGATCCTTAACTGTTGTGCATCACGAGGCCCATGTGGACCTTAAGAACAAGGTTGTTACGTCTCCAGCATTCATGTGTGAAACTAAGCTGCACCTGATCTTTGATGGCATTGGGGCCATGGTCAACGATGTCCTGAAACTCGGTGGCAAGTGAGATCCACCTGTCTACTGTACATCCTACAGGTTAAAAGAAGCAACGTCATCTAACTTTGAACAGCATCACCACTAAACTCTGTGATACCTTTGTGTTTAGGTTGGTGTCTTCAGATCAAATTATGTTGATCTGCAGCTTCTTGAAGCAGTTGCAGAAATTGTCTTGAGGGCTATGTTATATTTCGGTACACAATAGACAATGAGAATCACACTTTCTATTGAGCTAGGCCTGTGTTTTACTGTGGAAACTAATCTATCAGAAATGTATTTCATTTTGACTGTTTAATAAGCACTAGAGAAAACAGAAGCACTGCCAGTTCCTGTGTTATACAGTAGAGGGCACCATAGGACAAGCACCCTTGTTTAATGTCCACTGGCTCGTGAAGCTAGTGTTCATCATATGATGAATCAGTTCACCATTGTTTTTGTAGACACTGTAAATATTTCAATCACAGAAGTGCTGTGTTTAAAATAAATTATTAATCTGTGATGAAAAGGTACTCCTGTATTTAGATGTGCTCCTTTAAATTACATAAGATTGCTGTTTGTGCCAATAAAATGCTGTGGAATATCCTTGTTTGTTTGACCTCTTCTGCATGAGGGAACATTTTGGTATATGGGATTAGAATATTACCCTGACTCTTTACTATATGTGTATAGTATATGAGACCTGGAAGACCTTTGTGTGTGTGTCAATTATTCTCCCATGCCAAGTTTGCATTAACCCAATTCTCACAAACACAAGGAGTCTCAGAGCATGTTTAGATAGGCTGGTTATTGGGCTACTCTAGTGTTGCTTCCTTAATATATTAGCTTTGCTCTTCTTACTCAAAAGAGGACTAAAAATATACATGGTTTAAAAAATTGTGAAGTGATGAATGAAAATATATTTTTAATGAGAAAGTTTTAAATGGGCTGCTCAATAATTATTATTATTAGGTGCTGAGAATTCTGGCTTTCAAAATTCACTTTTCGACGGAACTCTGTCCTAATTCAGGACACTCCCAGCCCCCCACCCACCCACTTTTTCAACTGCTCAATGATGAGTACAAATGAGTGAGCAGCTTCATAACACCTTTCATCTACAAAGGTTAAAAAGCCTCAATCTCAAGCCAAAAAAGGAAGTGATAATGCATCATTATTATATTAACTTGTCTTCTCTTCATTTCTGATGGATCTCTCTATAATTAGCTAGCTTACTCCTGTTTATTGTAAAAGTATGACTATCACTTATTCAACTACAGCACACCATAAGCTGTGCCAGAGAAATGCCTGTGTAAATGGCAACAATGGAAGATTTCCTTTGTTCCAATAATACAGTGATATAGTGAACAGATAATGCACATGCATTTTTGCACACTTGTACATATGGTACCACCGTCCTGGACCTGTGTTGCGCAGGATAACTGGTAATCACATATCATATAAGGCACATTCTATAATGTGCTTGATAAGGGCATAGTTTCTTTACTGCGCTAGCCACGACACCTTATGTACATACAGTATATTCTGCAGTTAATGTGAATTCAGTGCACATTATGTACATTGTCTATATTTTATTGCTGTATTTTTTTAGTCTTTAAAATGTTTTTATTACTTATTTGATAAATTTCTTTTTTTTATGCTGCTAATACTCAACTTGTCTTTCTCTATTGACTTTTATTAATTTTACTGCTCTGCTACTGTTCCTAATTTCCCCATGGGGATCAATAAAGTACCATCTTATCTTAGACTAAACATCTTTCCCATCTCATTTCCACGCCATGACTGGACCAAACTGACAAGATATATGATGAGTTCAGCTTGTAGGAGTCTCTTGTGAATGAAGGGCTGCTCTGGGTTCAGGCTCCTCACTCCTGACCTACCAACACTCATGACTCTTGTAAGTCTACACTCATCACAGAGTTATTGGTCTTTGTTTAAATCTGTGGTAGTTCACATAAAAGAAAGGAATATTTTTCTTAAAGCCACATGGTACCCGGGTGCATCCTACATTGTCGACAAAACAAGTGGGCATTATTGGTGATTGCTGCATGACCTGTGGGCCTTTGGGCAACAGGATGTAGGTAGAAGTGTCATCATCAGCTGTTTATGATGTAGGTATGGTCAAAATGATCTGGTTTGTTGAAATACATACACTGCCTTATTTCAATTTCTAAGAATCAATTCAATCACCCCTGCAGTTAACTATTTTTCTGACGTATAAAAAGGCATATAGATATTTTTTTGGGCATTTCAACATGCAACATATTTTTATTCAAACTCTTGGAAGTGTGTTAATTCTTTCAGCCATTAAAACATGAATTGCCTGCGCTATATGAAGAATTAGAGAATAACATTTTCCCATGCATTACTTAAGGGTAATAGTCAAATCCCTCTTTACAAAGCTTGACAAGATAAATGGCAAGGTACCACTTCATTTCATGGATGGAGATAAAGCTCCAGATAAAACTCCCACACTAGTCCCTCTCCTCTCACCTGCATTTCCTAAATAAAAAAATAACAAAAAACTAGCAACAAAAGTTTTCATTTTCATTTTCAAGCACCTTATAAATACCATTGACAATGTTTGTTTCAGTCTCCTCATTCTGGAGTTTTCTTAACTTTTGCGTTGAAAGTATATTGATAGGAGGCAGGTCAGGAATAGAAACACAGGCCATGTTACAGAATAAAATCCTAAATGCACATTCTATATTTCACAAGTAAAAGAGTAATAAATCCCATTTTGCCATCACAGAATAAATCCTAAATCCTTGTTGGTTTCCTACGTTACCATCCTATTTTATCTAAAGTTAGGCTAAGCTACTATGCTTCTGTTAATATAAAAAATCCAAAGATCATAATTGAATCCTGACTGCCTTTAGGAAGAGTCCTTCTGCAATGCCAAGAATCCCAAACTGAATTCTATGGTGAGATAAGCTAAGATTTTTCAGGGTGTTTCTGTTTTTGCAAGGTTAAATGAAATAGTAGCTAGGGCACCAGTTTTATTTGTCTATGACTGAATTCTAAGCATTAGTTTTTGTTTTGAGTATTTGTTTATCTACCAAATACTGAAGATGCAATGACAGTGGCGTCACTATGGCATGTGTGAGCCCCCCCTCAGGGGTGATGATAGTTTGAACACGCACAGACAATCATGGAGGGGTGTGGAGCACATGGGAGTATTATATTATCTGGAAGTAGGGTATTGTTTAACCCCGGCCAACGTTTCCTCCCCCATTGACTTAGATAGGAGTTTAAGGGCCGCTGACATATTGCTTCATAGAGCTGTTTTTTGGCCTGGAAGTTACTCCTTGAATGTGCGTGAGCTGTGAGGTGTTCGGACCCATGGCATGCAATGCAAGCTACGCCTCCCATAGGGTCTGACAGCAATATGTACCCCCTCCCCACCCCCAATGCTTATGCACCGTGTCAAAGATGGCATTGCACGCACGCACATGTGCATGACATGGAGCTGAACTTTCGGCCCATTTAGCCACACATCTTGGCCAGCCACAGGATCCCTTGACTGCCCCCTTGGTGGAGCCCCTCAAACAGGATTAGTCACAGATCCAGACCTGAGGCCTGATGAACATATGGTACCACGCTACACCAATCACTGCACAAAAGATGCAGGCAGCCCACCGACTGTCATTTCCTCAGGGTCCATCCTGTTCTTTTAAAATATAAACGCACATGTAGAACACACTGAGTCCTCAAGACGTGGGGTTTTTCTTAATTATTCTCCCCAGGACACCTAGACTCCATTGGAATCCAGTGCCCCCTGAACGGGCATGAGTGGATCCAGCCTTAGTACCTCCTTGCACCCAGGGGATCGGGGGTCTGCACTTTGAAGCCATTCAGTCAGAAACAGTGATTTTGCCAATATTCTAAATAACATGAGTAGCTACTAATCTCTGACTGACCAGAGTCATTAATTGTAAAAGAGCTAGGGAGAAACTAGTGTCAGTATAACATGTTGAAACTGGACCCTCCATAGGAATACAGTGGAAAATAGTGCTTTTCTAAGCTTACATAGATACAAGCTGCTACTGAAGGAACTGAGGGCTTACAATGTAAACAGGTGGCTCTATTTGTGCTAGGAGAGAAAGAGGTTGCACTTCAACAGTAGATATCTTCAGTGCTGGACCAAAACAAGACTAGGTGTCTCTAGTGATGGCTGGGCCTGAGTGCCCATGCCTCCAGGCATGCACACTTCAAAATGTTCAACTGGCAGTATGTTAAACCCCAAGGTAATGTATGGTGCTGTGCCTACAGCCGGCCCAAAAAAAATGTGATTTGATAGGAGATGCCTCAGGGTTACTAAAGAAATGTGTTAGCATTTTGTGATGGCTGTGTGCACTTCAATAAACCTAGTACAATGTATGTAAATCCATGAGTCTCTGTGGGATATGCTTCCTTTTACTCCCCTTTGTGGATCTCCTGTGGTTTCTATGGCTATTGTTGATTGGGCAATTCTTGTTTGACATTGCAGTATTGAGATGAGGAGAATAATTATATAAGATATATATAATAATATGAAAAATATAATATTTCTATAATATAAATTAACCTATTTCAGAATTTATATGACAGAATATCACACTGTCACACCCAATATTCCACAACGCAACAGGTGGTTAGATGCTTGATTCAGAATGCAGAATGAACTAATACATTATACCATGATTGAATACATCTTAAGAAGTCTTGGGAGGCCCATTTTCTGACCAGGACATGTATTTATTCTGTTCTCATGAGTTGTACTCTTTGGAAGGGGCATTCCCTGCTGCCCCCAAGCCCTCTTCAGCAGGCCAACAGAGCTAGGCAAACAAGACCTGGGGCTCAGTCAATTTGTCTGGACAAATGTGGGGATTTGGGGCCACTGCAGGCTATGCAGGGACGAGTGTTAATTGTTTGTGTGCCAAGCAACTCCCCTCAATCCTCTGGTCTCTCAAAGTCAGTCTATTCACCCTTCCCTTTGTCAGGTAAGTAACTTGAACCTGACACATCAGACCAGGGAAATTGTACTGTAATTAAAGGTATTTTTTTTCCCCATTTACTACTCCATTCTGTCCTTTCCTTTTGTTTCACAGTCCACATATGAAATATGATACAAATTTTATGTATTCAATATACTTACTTCTTTCCTTTCTTTTTCCACCTTTCCACATTCTTTCTCTTCCACGCTCTCAGTGGGGTTCAGTGGGTGAGTGGGTCACTGTAGGAGGACGGATGGAGTGGATGGGGAGTGGATGGGTGGGGGATGCCGTGGCCCCAATGCCTCTACCCCCTGGTCAACAAAAAGCTGAGGCCGCATTAGTACAAGTGGCTGAGACAATCTGAAAATGTGGCTGGGGCCAGGCGTTGCCTCAGGCCCGTCTTCCACCAGGCTGGCCAGGCCTCCTTGTCTTCCTCTGGCATGCTGATCAGAGGATTAGGTCCTGGAGGCAGAATCCAGTCAAGAGCACGCTGGAGAAAGGGAAAGGCATGCAAGGGAGATGAGGTACATGCCAGTCCCGCACACGCCCACACACACAAAACATGCACACAGAGGAAGGCAAGCACACACAGGCGTGCACACACACACACACACACACACACTGAGCAGCGTTCCATTCCAACCACTTGTCCCTGGCCTCTCTATTTGAAGAGAAAACATTGTTGGCAGAGTCTATGGCTGGATTCCCAAAAGTTTTCCTACCTATCCACCAACCATTCAGGCCTGATTACAACATATGAAGACTATCTTCTGGACTGACTGTAACACAACTTGAGTTGAATTTGCAGGTGTATTAGGTGTGTTGGTTTTGTTAGGAACACTTGATCATACATTTTTCACACACACACACACACACACACATGCACACGCACACAGCTTATATACACGCTCCCCAAAATTCTTTGCAGGGCTAATGCAAATGCACCCTCCCACAACTGCAGCCCATTCAAGCTCCATGTTTCTATATGGTTGGTTCCACCCTCAGATCAGGAGGCAGGTGGTCAGCAGAGTGGGCTGAACAATTACTGTCTTAAATTAGGGGTGTTAGAAACTTAGTCCAAGAAAGCGTGGCCTCTTCTTGAATGTACCCCAGTAGTGACCCTTCCTGTGAGCCTCCTTGCCCCTACACACACATGCACACAGACACATACACACACACTCATAAGACACGTTGTTAAACTCAGCAAGGGGTCGCTGGCTCTTCTAGTGCTAGTCGTGGGGGGCCTTCCATGTGAGCAAAAGGTGGAAGACAATAGCAGATAAAATGGAGCCTGTGTCCTAGTCTAGTCTACATATGCGTACTCCTGACAAGTGTTAGAGGCAAGACCAATACGTGTGCAAGGTGGTCCAGTGATTGCTTGTGAGTGTCACTGTGTGAGTGTCACTGTGTGTGTGCGTGTGTGTGTGTGTGTGTGTGTGTGTGTGTGTGCGCGCGCTTACAGATCCATGTGTGTCTGTTTTAGGAGTTGCAGGGTGGGCAGGCATGCTACAATATGGGCTTTAATTCAGACCAGAGCCTCTCTATCAAAAACGAGGGTGCAGAGCAATTAGCCCTGGGAAGGAGAGAAAGAAAGAGGATAGAAAGACATGGAATAAGGGAATTGTAAATTTGACACATTAAATGGTGGCCATGATTAGCATATGGCTGTGTAGAGTTTGGGTGTATTCATTGGATGTTTGAATGCATATTGCTACACCACCATGGCTATACCTCCCTCCCTCCCTCCCTGCCTCCCTCCCTCTCACTCTCTGTCCATCATCCCCATGGCCACCTTTCAGTTGTAATCACCCTATTTTGCCTCCTTTTTCATTTTGTCTCTATGGCTTTTCTATTGCCCTCGCCTTTTTATGCCACCTTGCTGATTGGCATGGATGGAGTTCGCCCAGCAGTCACTAAATCAAAACAAATTAAGTTGAATAAGTTGATCTAGTGAGCAATTGAAATGTCGGACACCAGTTGGTATGCTCAACACTAATACTGACATTAGCTAATCTCCTACTGTATATTAGAACCAAAGATGAATGCAATAAAGTGTAATAAAGGAATGCCTGACAAAAAACTATGGATGTAACCATTTTATTTTTCACGTCAATCTTATTTGTTTCATGTTATAACCCAGTTTCAGACTGGAATATGCTGTAACACAAAAAACAGAGTGTAAAACAATTACTCTTACAACAATTACTATTAGAATGGGTGATGGTGGGCACAATACAAATACTGTACATTTTGTCTTGACTCAGTCTCGACACAGCCTCCGACTGCACTGACTTTCACTCAGCTTGGTGTCTCTGCTATATGAGCCTGGAAAAGAGCAAAGTAGCAGGCCCAGTGTGGTGCCTTTTCCTCTATTGTGCTGTGAGCTCCTCATGCCAGCTTTCCCCTGTCACATTAGCACGCATCAACACAGTGAGCAACACACAACCCACACAGCCATTGCCTTCTCTACACAGGCTCCACTGTCTCTACAGTCTATAGATGTATAATAGCACAGTCAGGGGACACTAAGAGGAGAGATTGAGTTTTGTATTTTCCTGGTGCAAAAAGGTAGTTTTGATATATTGTGATTAAAGTGGTAATCCACAAGATCCTGAATTAGATCTCCTGCCCGAAAGACTACAGACCGGTCGCCCTAACCTCTGTTGTCATGAAGTGTTTTGAGAGACTCATCCTGCACTACCTCAAAACCATGACCGATGCCCTCCAGGACCCCCTGCAGTTCGCATACAGAGCTAACAGGTCTGTAGATGATGCCATCAACTTGGCTCTACACCACATACTGCAGTACCTGGACAGCCCTCACACTTGTCTGTCACTGGATCCATGACTTCCTAAGCAACAGGAAACAGTATGTCAGGGTGGATGACCACATTTCAGACCCCCTCTTCCTCAGCATTGCCGTTCTACAGGGCTGTGTGCTCTCTCCCTTGCTCTTCTCACTTCTTCTACACCAATGACTGCACTTCTAACAGCAAATCCGTCAAACTTTGCGGACGACACCACCCTGATTGGTCTCATCTCAGATGGTGATGAGTCCACATACGGGGAGGAAACAAGTCATCTGGTGTCATTGTGTGGAGTGGAGCCAACAACCTGGAGCTGAACACACAAAAAACTGTGGAGATGGTCATTGATTTCAGAAGGAAGCCCACTTCACTCCCTCCCCCGGAAATTCATGGCACCACGGTTAGCAGAGTCTTACAAATTCCTGGGGACCATCATCCAACAGGACCTCAAGTGGGACAAGAACATCACCAAAATAACCAAGACGGCCCAACAGCGCATGCACTTCCTGTGACAGCTTAAGAAATTCAAGCTGTCACAAGCACTGCTGGTCCAAATCTACACAGCCATAATAGAATCAGTAATCACATCCTCCATCTCAGCCTGGTTTGGCTCTGCAACATCGCACTCTAAACGCAAACTACAGTGCATTGTGCGATGTGCAGAGAAAATCATTGGAATCATTTTTTATATTTTAATACTGCCTACATTTTTTCTTATTTTTATTTTTTTTTCTTAGTCTTACTAGATTTTATGTTGACACCTGCACCAAGAGAAATTCCTTGTACATTGTACTTGCCGAATAAAGTTCTGATTGTGATTGTGATTAAGGAACATTGTATTCATATAGGCAATTCATGTGCCTATAGCCTATATGCTAAGCCTAGCTCCATATACTGTCAGAAATGTGTAGAATGTGAGCAATAAAATCCACAGTTGTAAGTAGCCTTTATGTGTCTCTCATTCTATATTAATATTTCTTGTGAATTTTGTTTTTGTTTGTTTTGTTGCTCTCTCCACCTACATGTAAAGCCCAGCTGGATGCAAAAAGTCCAGGCGAGTTCTCTGGGGGATGTCGAAAGGCATTCTGGGAAAAAGGCAGGTTGAGGGAAAGCGGATACAACAAAAAGATAAATTACAACACTTCATCACAAAATAACTTGTGGAATGCATTGGACATCACAGTGAGTATCTGAGAGTATCCGGGATGGGGTAGTGTGGTTTTAAGTTTCATTTTTAGTCAAAGAAGTAGCAGCTAGCTTCTTTCTATCATCCATGATCATTCCAAGGTCAAAACAACATTTGTTACATCTATTGTCTGGGTGCCATAGCTTTGAGGCTTGCACTCCTTATTACTCATTACTTATATTGATAGTAATGTAGGTATTTAAGTTTATTCTTCTACTGCACTCGTAAGTCATTCTGTAAAAGAGTCATCTAAATGCCTAAAGTCTACACATGTAAATAAGTAGTGAAGAACAACACAGACCTTCTGCACCTCCCATGATTGACGCTAGCTTTGTTTACATGACTAAATAGGAGCCAACCCCAGTCCTTGGGCTGATAATGATCCATCTCATTATTTGCAAGGTCCACACCAAAAGCGGCTGAAGCCTGCTAGGAGGCTAACACAAGCTAACTTGTATTACAGGGCCCTGGTGAATGGCCCAATCACTGACAATAAGACCTGTCATTTATACAAAACCTCTCATAGGACAAGCAATGGATTAATGTTGTTTTACTTTGTAGGTATGTGTGTGTACATTTGTGTGTGTTTGTGTGTGTGTGTGTGTGTGTGTGTGTGTGTGTGTGTGTGCTTGCATCAGACTGTGTTCTAACCTGCATGTATGACAGATTCTGCAGCTGACCAGATGTCTTTCCCAAGAGCACTTCAGCTGTTCTCTTCTACACTGTGCACCTGTACTGGTAGTATAGCTTATCAAAATTAAGGTACTAATGGATGTAAGAATTATTGTACAGTATGTATGTGTACAAGATAAGAGGCATTCATAAACCCACTCTAGCATCATAGTTGTGTGTCACATACTGCACACTTTTTGAATTGAATAGAACAACATAAGATCAAGAAAACTGTTATAACATCTGATATCTGACATGGTTTTCAAAACCGTGTTTTTGGGGAAAGAATGTGTTATGAAGACAGCTTTTGATCAGTGTGAGTGAGCCATTGGCTGGATCCAACATGTACAGGATACAACACATCCATCCTCCACTCCACCACTTCACTCCCTCTATTTTTACTCATTCCTGTGGCAATCCTCTCTTCTAGACTGGCCTTCAATCCCCCCTTTCCCTCCTCTGCTTGGCCTGTCTCTCCTCTCCCTCTCCTACCCATTGCCTGTTTAGGCCAGTCCAGGCTGTCAGAGCAGCACAATGTCAGTCCATTAGTATGGTAATGAGACCGTGGGCCGACAGGTGGCCTGCTAGACAGCTCAATTAAACTGCTCATTAAAGAGGAAAGCTAACGAAGCAGCCAGCCCAGTGCCAGTACGGCTAACACACAATGTGATGTCACAGGCAACAAATTGCTGGGGAGTGAGAGAGTGTGTCCATCTGCGTGTGTGTGTGTGTGTGTGTGTGTGTGTGTGTGTGTGTGTGTGCGCGCAGTGTATTTGTATTTGTTGTGCACTCGTGTTTGTGTGTGCATGTGCCCATCTGTGTCCACATGTGCATACGTATGTGAGTATTGTGTTTGAATGTGTCCACACATATGCATGCGTGTGCGTGTGTGGGTGTGTGTGTGTATGTATGCATGTCCGGAGATAGAAATGACAGGTTAGAGAAGTTACCGAGCAGTGATGGGCATCACTAACAAGGCAGCGACGTGGCTTAGTGATCAGTCAAGATGAGAGATGGGGAGGAGATGGGATGGAGAAAAGACAAGTCATTCAAACTTGGCCTTTTACTGTCCCATCAGACTGCATGCTTCTGCATCATTAGCTTCACAAAAACACAGGAATGGTCTAATTACTACAAACCAGTCAAAAACACAAAAACACCAGTTCGTATTCAAATACTCTTCCCATCTAAACTAACTGTGTTTAGATTAACCAGACACCATTTTTAGCCAATATATTCATAATGTAAAATTGTACTACTAGCAGCAGCTACCAGCAACAGGTCTTCCTTTGAAATGGGATTTCACGAGTGAGTCAAAAGATCTCAAATATAACAAGATTTCATCAGCTTGGCAGAGGGTGTACATAGACTTCAAAAATTCTTAATGTAATTAAATACCTTTTTGCTTCCTCAGGTAGATTTTAAAATTTGTGGCGCTTCAACAAAGCCTCTGTGGCAAACAATGCCAGATTTTTTGTCAACTGACCAACTGCGTCCCAGTCTGGTCCAAATCTTATGATGATAGCACCCAGACACATTGAATCTTTCCCGAAGCTTCCCGCCTGTTTCCCGCGAATACTTTGTATCCCTGTCTGATTTCCTACTGTCTCCATACAGATATACAGGATAACGGGAGTAGACTTCTCACTCTCATGTAATTAAATCTTGTACAGTTTGTCCAGCTTGACCTGCATACATAAAGATTAAACTTCTTTTATTGCAAGATATTATGAGATGACATAAATAACATCCTCACAGGACCTATATGTTAATAGTTTTCATTCTAATTTGATTAGTCTGGTTGAGGTTGGGGGTAGAGTGGAGGGGGGGGCATTGAGTGCAACATGTTTTAATAGTTGCTCATTGTTTATTATGTATGAGAATAAAGATGTAACACGACATGGTAATCAGTTTTTAACCCTGACCAGTTTAGCCTGTAATCTGGGGGGCATGCTCTCTCAAGTGTGAAAATAGAGCTGTATGTGTCTCGTCTCTCTCTATCTCTCTGTTTTTTGCTCTCTCTGCATCTGTGACATGGAGGATCATGCGAGCTAATGGGGTACGACTCTGACAAATGGGGTTATGTATGGGCAAAAATAAAAACACAGCGAGAAAACAGACCTGTCGGATTGGCTCAAAGCTGTCTGAAAGCTGTCCGCCCTCATGAATATGCTAATCCCAGTTTATCATGAACAAAAAAATGCTCATTAATTAATCAGCAACAATGGCATCCTTTAATGACACAGTATTCGCCGTTGGAGACAAGACGTGTGTGTGTGTGTGTGTGTGTGTGTGTGTGTGTGTGTGTGTGTGTGTATACGTGTGTGTGTGTGTTGAGAGAGAGGTCAGCAAAGCAAACTAGCTGGTTGTTAGACTTTGCGAGTGTTGATATGAAGTATAACACCCAAAATAATAATCGTTGACATTTTCATGTAAATAAATGTCTGTTTTGTAATTCTATGGATGATTATTATAACACAATAGTGATTCAACCTGTCGGCAGTTCATGCAAGCAATAAACACCTGGTGTCTGATAGGTCTTTCTTGGGAAAGAAAGTGATGTGTTTTATGTTCCTTGTTTGTTTAGAATAAATAGAAGAAGAACTGGGTAGTTAGCATGAGCAGTGACAGCCACCATGGATAAACAGACAAAGAGAGGAGTGCTACCTACAGAAACTCAAACTTCATCAATAGAAAATCCAAGGAAAAAGATGTCACAGTGGAAGTGACAGGAAATGAACTGAGTGTAAAGGCCATTTTTTGCTTTATTTCACTACTTTGTCATCTAAGTTGCCGTTTCCCACTGTCTCCAAAATGTGTGCAAGCATGGGTCAAATTTTCCGTAGCAGTGCGTACATTTTCACGCCTAGTTTGTTTTTATAAATCAGAATCAGAATCTGCGTGAAGAGTGGCGCACACACTTTTCAGGCCAGTTTTGTGCGCACACAATGTTTTATAAATGAGGCCCCTAGTCTCTCAATACTAGATTAGATTAGATTAGACAGCTTTATTAATGCCACCAAATCAACTCATACAGACAACAAACAATATAGACATTGCATTCACACTACACAACAAATAAATAACACTGTAAAAAGCCATTTGAGACACGATTAACAGCTGAAAGGTGCTATGGATCTAGACCACATCTAAAAGTGTTCATTAAAAAATCACTGCTGGAACAAAAGACCTTCTGAGTCGTTTAGTAGAACACTGAGGCATCACTAGTCGCTCACTGAATGAGCTTCTGAGTGTGTAATGGATGGCCTTCAAAATACAGAACCGTTTTTAGTTTGGCCCTTGTTCTCTTTTCTACAGTGACCTCAAGTGAGTCTGGGGTAAGGCCAATCACTGAGCCAGCCTTTCTGATCATCTTATTGATCCTGTTTTTATCATCCATAGTGATGCTGCCCCCCCAGCACAGCAAAAGAGGACACTAGCTAAGATTCCCTGATAAAAAACATGAAGAAACTTCTTGCTAATATCAAAGGATCTAAGCTTCCTCAAGAAGAATAGTCTTGACTGAGCCTTCTTGAATACAACCTCAGTATTCTTTTTCCAGTTTAATTTACTGTCCAGGTAGACACCAAGATATTTGTAAGACTGGACAATTTCTATCTGCTGACCCTTAATTATCACTGGGAAGACCTCCCCTTCTGAAATCAATAATTAACTCTTTGGTCTTCCCAACATTCAGTTTAAAAAAATTTGCATCACACCAGCTGACAAATGATTCGACCTCTCTTTTGTAGGCCAGGTCATTGCCTTGCTTAAGTAAACCCACAAGGGCAGTGTCATCCGAAAACCTTTGGATTTGACAAGACACCTGACTATGCCTATAGTCAGCGGTAAAGAGTGTGAATAAAAAAGGGGATAAAACCGTGCCCTGTGGGGCTCCTGTTTTAGTTAAGATACTGTCAGACAGTTTGTTATCGAGCCTGACAAACTGAGGTCAAGACAAGAGATAATCTAAGACCCAAGCAATAGTTGCATTGTGCAGTTTAAAATTCATTAATTTGTTAGCTAAAAGGTGTGGTTGAATTGTATTGAAAGCACTAGAAAAATCAAAAAACATAATCCTAACAGAGCGGGCAGTTGTTTCAAGGTGGCTGTAAATGCTGTGAAGCATAAAAAGTAGTGCATCATCTACTCCCCTTCCTGTACGCAAATTGCAAGGGATCTTGAAAGACTGAGACCTGTCTACTCAGGTGACCCAGGACAACCCTTTCAAAACATT
The DNA here is from genome assembly GCF_048128805.1 of Centroberyx gerrardi. Lineage (NCBI taxonomy): Eukaryota > Metazoa > Chordata > Actinopteri > Beryciformes > Berycidae > Centroberyx > Centroberyx gerrardi. Next base: position 31,977,330 of record NC_136006.1, on the reverse strand, counting down.
TCATTATGTGTGACGTCAGGGCTATAGGTCTCAGATTAGTAAGACTACAACACACATTGGTTTTTTGGGGAATTGGAACAAGACAAGATGTTTTCAACATTACTGGAATTTTTGATGAAGACAGAGACAAAGAAAAAATTGAATGAAGGACTGAACACAACTGGTCAACACAGACTTTCAGGGTGCGTGGATGGACACCATCAGGGCCTGCTGCCTTGTTGGCCTTAAGGCGCCTTAACTGCTGTCGAACCTCATCAACATTGATAACAATAGCAGGGCTACAGTCCTCAGGACTACTCTGTGCAAGAGATGAGAGGATGCTCTCGTGAGAAGCAGAAAAATCAAATTCATCAAACCTTGCAAAGAACTGGTTTGCCTCATTTACATTTATCCCAGAACCAAGGGAACTAGGATTACTGGTCCCATAGCCAGTAATAGATTTCATGCCATTCCAAAGGCCCCTTGTATTACTATTGGACATCTGTCCTTCAACCCTTTCCTTATATTTAAGCGTACCCTGTTTGATTATTGCTTTCAGCTCCTTTTGAGCAATTTTAATATTATCTTTGTCACCACTAAAGAATGCAGTTTTCTTCCTATTAATAGCAGCTTTAACCTCCCTTGTCACCCAAGGTTTATGTGTATTCGTTTACAGGGAATGACAGACTCAACACAATAATTAATATAACAGGTGACTTTGTCAGAGATGCTAGCTGCATCCTCAAGAAAGCGCAACAAAGACTGTACTTCTTGAGGCATCTCACTCAAAAGTTTTGGTATGGAAACCAAGACAGAACCATTAGGACTGCATCAAAAATCACTGGCACAGACCTACCACAACTACATCACATCTATGTTTCCCGTTTGAGGAAGGCCCAAAACATCATCAAGGACAGTCACCCGGCCCACACACTATTCTCACTGCTGCCATCTGGAATACGCTACCTGGAGCATCAAATCACACACTGTCCGTTTCAGTCACAGTTTTTTCCTACAAGCAGTCAGTACTGTTGAATAGTACCCGCACAAGCAGAAACTTGCATACACACACAGGCACTGTATACTAATATGGTGAATACACGTCTAGTCTTACTGATTGATTGATTGATTGATTTATTGTACTGTCTGATGTATTTATTTATTTATTGTACTGTCTGTCTGCTGTAGTGTGTGTTTGTGTTGTGTTTTAACACAGATGACAATAAAGTGTAGTTGAACTTAAAGGAATAGTTCACCCAAAAATGAAAATTCTGTCATCATCTACTCACCCTCATGCCAGTTGAAACACAGGTGAAGTCTGTCCATATAACACACAGGGAGGTTGCCAGCACAACTCCATAGCAGCCTTCTCAAAACAACTGAAGTCAGTGGGGACCAGTTCTTGAGAGTTCCAAAAAGACCTATATTTACACCATAATTTAGTGCAAATCTTAACTACAGCTGATTGATTTGCAACACATAATGGTGTATAGGTCTTTCTATTCACAGTGTGATTGTTTGGCTGTTTTTGTTTTGGAACTCTAAAGAACAGGTCCCCATTGACTTTGACAGTTGTTTTGGAGAAGGCTGCCACGAAGTTGTGCTGGCAACCTCCCTGTGTGTTATATGGACTAACAAATTTCACCTGTGTTTCATTTGGCATGAGGGTGAGTAGATGATGACAGAATTTTAATTTTTGGGTGAACTATTCCTTTAAGTTGCTAACCTCAACCCTGACCTTCCTTAAGTCTTACCTTAACCACAGTTGTTTTACTTGCCTAAACCTAACCGTTAGCTAACCTTTTCATGTGATCAACAAGAGAAATCCAGTTCGTGCTATTGTCACATAATCTAATTCATGCTATCGTCACATGATCCTTTTGTGGTGGAGGAACGTAGTCTTTACATAATTTGTGTCCACAACACTTGCATGGAACAGACACAGAGAATGCAGAGATATGTCCTCATAGTGTAGGGGATAGTCTTTTCAAATGCTGGTCCAAACTCCAACATTGTTTGGCACATATTTTTTCTGTGCTAACAATAGAAAGAGCAGGGGACAACAGGATATGACCATGATGATCCTCCAAGTAACTTGCTGAGTATATGGGACGGCCAAAGGAAATAGCTAAAGATTCTGCCTGATATTAGCTAATGTTAGGTAGCTACAGTTAGCTTGGCTTCATACAGTTAGCTGGTTAACAATCATGGTGTTCATTACAATTTAGGGCTATTTTTATCAGTTTCTGCCTCCTCAAAATTTTTTACCATTGTTTTGTATGTTCACCTCCAATGTTCACTGTAATTATGGAGTAAGGTGTGCGGGCTATAAAATAAAGCAATGCTTGTTCCTCACTTGTTCCCTGTAGTTATGGAGGAAGTACAAGGTGTATGGGCTGTAAAATAAAGCAATGCTTGTTCCTCACTTGTTCCCTGTAATTATAGGGTAAGGTTGCCCACAGTAAGTACAGTTTAACAGAAAATCACATACATCCATCTGACTACTTTGGCAATATGGAAATATGGAACTACAACACACAGTAACAGACTTAACTGAACATACAAGAAATTAATTGAAAAAAAAAAACATATACCGTAAATCCTCTAATAGTGGCCTGTAGTCAATTAAAAGCTGGGTCTCCGATAATGGCCGGGGGCATGGTCGACACGAACAAATAAAGGCCAGCCTCAAATACAGGCCGGGGAAAAAAACAAAGGAAACAAGACTAGGTCAAAACCTAGTATATGGCTGGACCGTGTCCGTCTCCTCTCTCCGCCGCTGTCCTCTCCACCGCGCCCACGGCCCGCATTGATCCTCCCGATTCGAGCCCTGGACGCAGGTGGACTGAGCTCGCGCATATGCATCGAAATAAACAGCGATATGATATAACTGTATAGATTCTATTCTTAGCTTCAGTTAGCTTCAGTTAGCTTCAGCTTACATGCAAACAACGGTGGATACCGGTAAACTCCTGGTGCCTGTTTGTAACTGTAGTTTGTAGTAACGTACAAGTGCCACAAGATGGCTCGGCCGGCGGAAGTCTCTGGAGCATGCCGTCGTCGATTACCATAATTATCATAATGCATTGTAGTAACAAAAAAACAGCTACCTAACGTACCCCAACAGAAGCAGATCAGAAAACAAGGAGGCTTCGTACTAAAATATGAGCAAATATACTTATCAAACAGAGGGAATTAGAAATAAAGTTTGTCTCTAATATAAGCCTGCTTCCAATAAAGGCCTGGTACCCTCTGCAGTTGAGGTAAATAAAGGCCGGGGCCAATATTAGAGGATTTACGGTATATATATATGTGTGTGCGTGTGTGTGTGTGTGTGTGAGTGTAAAGAAAAGAATGGAATGTTGAATTGAAATATCAAATATGTTAATTTTACCGCAAAGTCCTCCCGCTCTGAAGCTATTGCCACCTGTAATTACAGTTATGAAATAATATGGCATTACAATCATCCCTCAAAAGAAAAAACTTTTGAATTGTCACACTTCATTCAGTGTTCCTTTTTATGACTGGATGGTTGCTAATTTACAACAGTTAATGTGCAGAGATGTGCAGAGAACAAAAATTTGACTGCGTGATAGTTAAAACAATGCATTACATGTGTTGGATCTCTATCATTATAATAATGTACAACATGTTTTTTTATTAGATAGGAATATTACATGGGTCAAAAGCACAAAGAATTTAAATTTATTAAGTGATGGTAAAAGTAAGAAAAATGTCAGTTCATGAGACGTACGTCTTTATGTAGTAAAGATATATCTTTAAAAATGAGAATGAGAACAATAAAACAGTAATCTACTGAAAAGCCTTTTACACTCAACTCTTATCGATTGCGCATGCCTGCATCTGTGCAGTAGGGGGAGCTCACGGTACTTTCTTCATTCATGATAGAGACATCGGTGAGGAAACACTGCGTCTGGTCACTTTTTGGATTTCTCTCCCCTTTTCAGGTATGATTTACTTTTAATACAGTCAAAACGGAATAGACTTTTTGTCTGAATGTTGTGTATATGTTGTGATCATAAATGAGTAGATGTTCAGTGTTTTTGTGGGGTTTGCACCAAGTTTTGTATATGAAAGGAGAATGCTAATCTTCTGAGCCTTGTTGTCCTGCATGCTAGGTGCAAAAGAAGTTTGTGTAACGCGCCTGCTAGCTCATATGTGGCCCGTTGAAACGGTACTTGTGTTTCTGACAGCTATTCTTCTTCAGTTGCAGTCAAATTTTTATTTATTCACTACTGCCCATTTTTACATTAATTATTGTAAATTAGCCACCATCCAGTCCTGAAAAGGAACATTTAATGAATTTAATTGTGTGACAATTCAAAAGTCTTTTCATTTGAGGGATGATTGTAATGGAATATTATTTAATAACTGTAATAACAGTGGTAATAGCTTCGGAGGGGGAGGATTTTGTAGTCCCCAAGTGCAAGGCTGGGACAACATTAAAAGACCCTAACCCAACATACTGTATATTCCATTCAATAAAGTTCTTGTATGTTCAATTACGTCTGTTACTGTGTGTTTAAGTTCCTTTGTGTAGGCCTATGCTATATCATAGCTACCTTATAAGTCCTATAGTTCTAAGTCTCTAATAATTACAAAATTGTTACCCTTTCATTTTCAGACTTCTTGTTTTGTTACCCTGTAACTACAGTATTATTATTTTATTAGTAGCCTATCCCATAATTACAAACTAGTTACACCGTAATTAGTGGCAGATACCTAGGGGTCTACATGGATATCAACCTTGACTGGCGCTCCCATGTCGAGACTGTATGCGCACGTATCCACCAGCACCTCCATTTTCTCTGGAGACTTAGGGTTTATGGTGTTGACAAGAACATCATGCTTATTTTTTACAGGGCCATGATAGAGTCTATTCTAGGACACGGCATCATCAGCTGGTTCGGTAACTTAACCGTACAGCTCAAAGCATAGCTACTTAGGCTGATCAAATTGGCTGGGAAAATTATGGGGATGCCCCTACCCTCCACTCCCCAGGATATCTTTTCTGTAACGAGACAGGCCAATAGGATAACCTCTCAATCTTCTCATGTACTCTACACTCCTTTGTCCCTCTGTCTATAAAACTGGTGACAAAAACAGGTGCCTGATCTGCCCACTGAGATGAGGTCAGTGATATGCGGACAGACAGACAGAGAGACAGACAGACAGACAGACAGACAGACAGCTCGAAGTACGACATGAGTATGCTGTTTTTGATATATATTTTAAGTGTTTTCTTTTAGGTTTTTTATGTGGTTTCTTTTATGTTATGTATGTTTATGCAGCTCTGTAGGGTAAGGGTAAGGTAAGAATTGTGAGATGTCTTTTTTACTGTGCAGCAGTGTCTCTCTCATCAAGACAAATTTCTCCCAAGGGAGACAATAAAAGTAAACCTTAATCTTAACCTGTATTTAGCTGTCTGGGAGAGTTAAATCAGGTCTGTAGTTTATGCCTGGCTTTACTCCCACTGGCTCTACCGTCCCCTCTCTCTGTCTTTCTGTCTCTCTCTTCCTCTCTCCCCTGCCTCCTCATGCACCTCTCTTGTCTTTCCCATGCCGCTGTCCTGTTCCACTCAACCAGCAGTGGATCATTAAGGTCCAGGCAGTCAGCAGGCCTTAGCCCGCTGACCTATTATGTCGCTAATTGGTGGCGTGAGGGAGACGGCTACAATATCAAAAGGCAGGAAGCGAAGGTCAAAAGAACTTGGGAGGGTGAAGAGATGGAGAGAATAAGGGAGAAGGAGACAGAGAGACAGACAGAGAAGGAGCAAAAGGGAGAGATTTGTTCCCATTAGAAGAGGGCGTGTCCATTTTCCATGTCAGAAGCAGATTAAGTTGACAGAGAAGTGACAAGTTTTGTGCATGTGTGTGTATGCATGTGAGAGTGAGAGTGTATGAGTGCTTGTGTTGGTGGTAGTGTGTGTGTGTGTGTGTGTGTGTTTGGGGGGGGGGCAGTGTCAAGGCAGTGGGGTCTGTTAAGCAGTGTTGGGTACATGATGGACAGTGGAACTATGGAGTTAAGGAGTATAAGGCTTTCTGATGAGTTCCTTTCATAATACTAGCTCTAGTGGTGGGCTATGGAGACAGAGAGAGAAAGAGAAAAAGATTGAGAAAGAGAGAGAGAAAGAAAGATGAGAGATGGAAGCAAGAGGTCTCATAGTACAGCTCATTTGAATGTTCAGACAGAGGCCCTGATTCATTAAGATTGCATTGCTGGAGCAAATAGCTCAAGCAAATTGCTCCTCAACTGTGGGAGCAAAATGCAACCTATTCACCAAAATATTTATGCAAATAAAGTGATTGCACAAAAATTAACCACAATATGTCATTGCGCCTGCAAAATTTCCAAACAGCTATGTGCACAATAATGCGACTATTGGCAATTAAGGCGATTAAGGCAATAGTCTGTGTACAATGCGTCCCCAGGATGTCACCATCTGTGATGATCTGCACTGTATAAATTTGGAAGCTATGCGGAATAGTCTACTGAGTTATAGCCAACCAGTTTAGTATGCACAAGAGCATAGATATTCGTATACTTATTCTGCAACAACTGCAAATTGTGCAAGATTTAAACCCACATTGGATGAGGTGTGCGTACTTGTGCAGCGCTTGGAAAATGTGCATCGCATCCTCCAAATTAGACTGCAGATGGAACGCACATGCCTGTCCTGCCGTCTTCAGATGGATATAGGGATTTCATCAACCAAAATATATCATAAGAATAATAAAAAATGCCATAATATGTGCTAATTTAACGATAAACGCTGCATGTATTACACTGTGCAGAATACATACAGAACAGAGACTAAAGTGGATATCGAACATTAATATGGGTACATTCGATATGGCTTGTTTCACCCTGCTCGACTCTGCATAATTTATAATGCCGAAGAGAAGGTGTTTCTCTCACCCGAGGAGGCCCAAGTTTACAGTGAGAAAATCAAAGGAAGAGCAAATGTGGGTGAGAACTACATCCGATTGCAACCTATATTTTTAAGTATATACTCAGGTTTGCAACATTTTTCTATCTTTTCATTTCTTTCTGTTTCAGTTAACCGCAGCAATAAGTGAAAGTTTACATTGAAGCTATGCCTAACTACTAGGGGTGTCACGATTCTCCAAATCCACGATTCGATTTGACTTTCGATTTTAAGGTCACGATTCGATTCGATTTTCGATTTAAAAAAGGCCATATGGTCAAATTTTTTCAAAGTTTTTCCATTTAAAAAAACACAACTTTCCCTTTAATTTGGTACCAAATACATGGCAAGGTGATTCAGCGCGTCTCCTTACTGAAGTGTCAACATTCACAGTATGACAACAAAACAGATCCTTCCTATCTTGGCTAATGATAAGCTTTCACAATACATACAAAACCTCCAGCGCTTCAGCCCACACAGTAATAAGATCAGACAATAATAGTCGCCAAACAACTATGGAAAAAGTCGCCAAACTTATATAAAAGTCGCGGCAACCCGGCCAGTCCTCCTACCGACTCTTCGGCGCACTGCCTCCCGGAAAACAGCGTCCGTCTCCGGCGGTGAGAGCCAGGTAGGTCCCGCTGTTTAGTGAAGGTGATCTTGTGTCTTGTTTTATCGAGCAAGAACAAGCGATTTTGATCAAAAGACTTCAACTCACAATGTCTTCGTAACTTTCCATTACATACGGCGGGTCAGGTTCTGTCTCACAGCACAATCTGACAGCTTCCAGAAGGTTTTAAAAGCGTGACGCTTAGCCGGCGAAGCCATTTTTAGATCTACCGGTGGAGGACGACTAAACCCGGGGAAAATCAAATGTCTCAGTGTCACCAGATATACAGTATTTTCCGGTTCCGGTTCATCGATGACAACTTGAAGTATATATAAAACAAAGCTGATAACTTGATTTTCAGTTTTTGGTACATTTTAAATGATTTAAAAATGACGGGCGCTCTTGGGCGCTATAGTGAAATATAGAACGGGCGCTCTCTAGCAGCTACGCTGTGTCGTCATTGAAGTGTTGTTTTTTTTTCTTCAGAGGCCTGCAAGTAGGCAGGAGTGGAGAGAAAAAAAATACTGGGAGAATCGCGAACCTGCTTGTGATTTCAAAGGTCGAAATCGAACGCTCATTTCGATCGATTTTCGATTTAGAATCGAAATCGTGACACCCCTACTAACTACAGATAGGTATATCCTGCGGGTCCTTATATAAACCTTTAAATTTATTGAAGCTTGTGTAATATTAAGAGTGGAGGTCCATATGTTTGTTTTTTATGTGCATTGGTCATTCTAGTAGCCAATTTCATTTTTCATATATCTACATGAATCCTAACTTTTCAAGATAATGTTGCCCACATTTGCTTTATGGTTAATTCATGTGTTTATTGCTTCCATATGGCCTATTTTTTTCACTATTTCCTGGTGCCATAGGAGTTTACATGTTTTGTCTTTGAAAATTGATTTTGCCATTACATTGGGAACTGTTGCCAGATAGTTCATATATACTGCTTTCTTTTTATGGGCCATATGTGACTATGTCACTGAATAGATAATTAGAACCTACTCTGCTTATGATTCTTGCTCACAGATATGGACCTCAGGCTTACCGACTTTTTGTTTTTTATATAGCTCGAATCAGATACAATTGAGAGTTGGAATGCTTTATTGTGGTGTCAATTTTAGGCTGTTTGCTGTTGTTATTATTATAATTGGTGTGCTTGTTCACTATTAATTTGAAGTCTGCAGGGCTTCACTTGCTCAGGTTAGCCACTTAGGCATTTGCACCTTTTCTCTGTAAACGACTTCCTGGGAATTTTCACCACTGTCTCCAGTGTCTGTTCAGGGTGACACTGTGCGTGGATGAGGGGTGGGTTTCAGGGTGGCGAGTGGGTTCCAGGAGTGCAAGACAGGAGGTTGGGCATGTGTAATTTTGTCTTTGTTTGTGGTTGGGGGGCGGGGTCTCACTTTGGTTCTAGAAAACTTGGTGTATTGCAGCTTGATGCACATATTAGATTACCATGGTAGATAGCAACTCAAAATATTGTAAATTAGGGTCAGGTACAACTGTAAGGTTCATAACATGGAACGTAAGAGGCACGGGGAAACCCAGTCAAAAGATCCAAAGTTTTTCTTCATCTAAAGCGGCTCAACACTGATATTGTTTTCCTCCAGGAGAGCCATCTACAAATAAATGATCACCATAGACTTCAGTGCCCATGGGTTTGTCCGGTTTTCCATTCTGGATTTAACTCCAAGGCTAGAGGTGTCGCTATTCTGATCAGGAAAAGCGTTCAGTTTTCTTCTACAAATGTTATAGCTGATAAAAATGGTCGGTAGTAGCAGCTACTCTAGATCAAACTCCTGTGTTATTAGTTAATGTTTATGCCCCTAATTTCGACGATCCTAATTTTACTGACAGATTACTAAGGAATCTTCCCTCTCTAAACACTCATTTACTTATTTTTGGTGGTGATTTAAATTGTGTCATTAACCCTCTCTTAGACCGCTCCAGTTCCCGTATCCTCTCTCAGTCAGGTATGTCTAAAGCCTTCTCTAACTTCATGGCTCAAAATGGTTTTATAGTTCCATGGAGATTTCGTAATCCTACGTCCAAAGAATTTTCCTTTTTCTCTTGGGTTCATCATTCGTACTCCAGAATCGATAATTTTTTCATAGACAGCACACTTAACTCCTGTGTGACCTCCTCTCAATACTTAGTATTGTAGTAGTATTGTTATTTCAGATCATGCTCCTCTATCTTTGGATATTAAACTCTCATCTTCTGTCAGGACTCCTCCTCTCTGGAGATTCAACTCCCTTCTCCTGTCAGACGACAGTTTCTGTAAGTTCAAATTGACTTCTATTGACAATTTTCTTGAATTTAATCAGAATGACTCCACTTCGCACTCCTTACTCTGGGAGACACTGAAAGCTTATCTCAGAGGGCAGGTGATCTCTTTTACAGCCCAGTTAAATAAGACATGCAAAGCTAAGATTAGTGAACTCACATCCAAGATTACACAGCTTGATCAGCGGTATTCTTCAAACTCTTCTCCTGAATTATTTAAACTACGTCTTGAGTTGCAGACCGAGTTTGACCTCATATCCACTACAGAGGAAGAACAACTGCTAGTAAAGTCACACAGCACTTATTATGAACACGGAGACAAGGTAGGACATCTATTGGCCCATCAATTAAGACAGCGTGCCGCCTCACATTTGATTCCCCAAATTAAGGATACCTCTAACGGCCGAAATACATGGGACATGGACGCGGCGCGACACGTCTGCCGCAGAATGCCCGCAGCAGAGCGCGTCCAGTATAATCAACTGAAGCTGCTACATGGACGACGGAAGCCGCGCGCACCCGCGCGGGCATCACGCGTCTCATCTCTAGTTTTGCGCGTCTGGTCTATTTTTTCCCCTCTACGCGCGGCTACGCGGCCCTCAAACAGGTAAAAACTCCATAGAACTGTGTAAAAAACGAGTACAATCTGTTTAAAAATGATTAAAATAAATACCTCATTGTACCAGAGGCAATGTGACGCAGCAAAGCAACCTTGTGGGTGCTTTTACATTGCACATTAAAATAAATCAATCAAATCAATGTGTATCCATGATCCTGTAGTTAAAACAATCTAGTTAATTAATTCAGTACCAGTTAATATAGCCTACACTTCCAAACCCTGCATAACCAACTGCATTATCACTTGGCAAAACTCAACTTGATATCTCCTCAGAAAACCACGACTGGCACGCAACCACACGCTACAAAGACGGAGTCTGTGTAGCAGGTAAAAAAACCCGCTCCGCCCCGCCTACGTGACTCGTCGCGTCCGTGTCCCATGTATTTCGGCCGTAATACTCTGATTTCAGACCCCATAGAAATTAATCACGTGTTTAAATCATTTTATTCATCCCTTTACAAGTCTGAATCTCCCTCAGATCCCACTAACGTGGCTAAATTTATAGAAGAACTCAAGAGTGTTGAGGAAATTTCTCTGTCCATTAGAGCAATGCAGTCCAATAAAGCCACTGGGCCAGATGGGTTTCCCCTGGAATTTTATAAGAAATTCAAGTCAAATTAGCTCCACTGCTCCTGAATATGTTGAATCACTCGAACCTGGCATGTTGCCACCTATCTTAAATCAGGCATCAATAGCTTTGAGTCTTAAAAAAGAAAAGGCACCAACCTCCTGCAACTCTTACAGACCTCTATCCCTACTTAATGTAGATGTTAAAATCCTTGCAAAAACTTTGGCATCCTGTCTGGAGAAAGTGCTCCCGCATATTATATCAGAGGAACAGAATGGCTTTATTAAGGGTCGAGACATATTTTCCAACACACGGACTCTCTTTAATTTGATCTACTCCAAACTCCCTACCAAACATCCTGAAATTCTAATATCCCTTGACGCTGAGAAAGTGTTTGATAGGGTGGAATGGGAGTACCTGTTTGAAGTCATGAAAAAATGTGTTCTTGGTGCCAATTTTGTTAACTGGATCCCTCTCCTCTACGCATCTCCTCAAGCTAGTGTTCACACAAATGTCATCCGATCCGACTATTTCTCCTGGACTCATGGGACCCACCAGGGCTGCCCACTCTCCCCTTTATTGTTTGCCTTGGCAATAGAGCCATTGTCCATTACTTTGAAATCCTCCCCGTTATTTAAAGCTAGGGTAGGCAACTTTTTTTTTACTGTTATTTGGCCAAAATGTCATATCATTGTCATATACCTCCCTCTATCTATAATTCAAGCACTCTGAGAGAAAATCAGGCCTCTGTGTTTGTCCCAGCCTCTGTTTTTCCGAATCACCAAAATCAGAGCCATTGGCCAAAATCTCACAGCTCACGGTAAGCCTCAACCAATCAGGAGAGCTCTTCCGGGGTGGGTGTCATTACTGCCCCATCCTTTTTTTCTTGAGATGCTGAAGGGAATGTAGAGGTTTGTGTTCAGGCTTGCATCCAAGAGCAAGACATTTAGCGTGCTTTTCTTGCTCTGGACATCTTCTAAGCTGTAGCAGCGAAGTCTCTCCCCGAGTCCACAGACAAAGTGGAAGTTCACTGTTCTGGCAACCCAGAATGGCAGCAACCCAGACAGGCTGGGTTGCTGCCATTCTGGGTTGCCAGATCGGATATAAGTATCAGCTTAGATTTCTAGTTAATATCTCTGAAACCTCGAGACAGATCTCTTAGAAAAATACAATTACACTCGCCCGACGTAGGGCGCACATTTTGATGTATGATATGTCTATATAACGTAAAAACTGTAAATGAAGAAAGATGCCAAAAAAAGGCCTAGGCCGTTCATCCGATTCACACGAAACTTGGTGTGAATAATGTTGGGACCATCCTCTTTGAAAGTTGTATAAAGGTTATTAATAGGCCAAATGGTTTGGCTGTTATCAACCAATAAACTTTTAACGAAACACGCCCTAACACTAAATTGGCCATAACTCATTAACCATTCATCTAATCAAGCCAAAATTTGTAAGACATATTGAGGAGTGTTGCTTGAACACACCCACAGAAGCATTTTGAGCTCTACCACTTGTGGGTGCTACAAATGTAAAAAGTTTATATCTCATAATTGACTGCATAGATTTTTATGAAACTTTGTACACATTCTAGGATTATGTCAAAGTCAATCCATGAAATTTGGACATGATTGATGAAAGTGGGCGTGGCTTATTGCATAATAACCACATCTTCATAGGTATTAAAGTCAAAACTTCAAAAATTCATAAAAAATCAGCCATATGTCCTAAGCTGAAATTTTCAGGACATGTCGGCTGAAGTAAGATAAATATTTTGTACACTGGTACCTACCCCCGATTCTGAAGTTGGCCCCCTCTATTTATAGCAAAAACTGACTGTGATCCCCCTCCTAAACCGTACATTACAGGAAAAAAACATGATTTTTGAAATTGTCATACCTTAATTAGTAAACAGCCGAAAAATTGCAATGATATCTTGAAAACTGAGCATACGGCAGCTGCAAATATTTTGATAAATTGACAATGTGACATGTTCAAGATAGTTTGATCCATCTTCATCAAACTAACAACAAAAATGTCTGTACTATCAAGCTGATGTCTGTAAAGCCATGTGTAAATTGATTAATGTCGGGCATGAATACATTTATAATATTCTTTCTGAGGCTTTCAAGATGGGTTGGACTATCACCTGTGACCAATCACTTGTCCCTTTGTTTTGTTTCCCCACTCTGGCAAACCAAAGTGGAAGTTGGCAGCATGGTTAAGCTCAGGTCTTTGGAGCATGAAATAGTGAGTTCTGATCAACTGTGACTATTTTGAAGTTTAATGAAAAGTAAATTAACACTAAATCACACAGTGCAGAAAACTCAAAGCAGGTGTTTGACATCATCTGTCAATGGCAAAATACCTGATTGGCATCACTGATTGGGGTGTGGCCAGATGCTTCAACTCATAGAGAGCAGTGCAGCAGCAGTTTTCAGGCCCATGTGATTTAGTATTGTTTTATTCATTAATGGAGAGCACTACTATTATTATGTTCTCTAAAGTTATTAGCACTGTCAATCATAGGCTGCAGTATCACAATACTTCTCCCTTCTCCCTAGTTTCTCTTCAGTAAACCTGTAACAGGCATTTGGCTCAGTAAGTAAAGTATCAGGCTTGCATGTGGAAGGTTGGAAGTCGTCGAGAACAATTAGCATATTTTCCAGTAGAAAGCTCGACCATTGTAAATAACTTCAACAATGCGGTTGCAATGAAATTATTAACATCACTGAAGTCACGGGCCGACACGAAAGCCCGTACTAAGCCATAACTAATAGACTGCATGTCTGATCTTCACAGCTTGTCAGTTTATGTGTGTGTCTTTCTACCTTCTGTAATGTTTTGTCTATCTGTCTGGCTTTTCAAATTGTGCTTGGACCCCGCAATTGCCACTTGCGGCTATATATATATATTTTTTTATTTCTCTCTCTCTTTCTCTCGATTGAGTTAAAGGCAAACTTTATTCAAAGGCATCCTTGGGCTACATTACGATGTAATATACTGTTAAAACTTAAATTGTTTTAATTGCCAAAAAGAAGGAAAATAATGAGGACAAGATCTGGGTTTGTGTCATATGCCCACATTTTTTGACTATCAATCTTAATCTTCCTAAGAACCAGTTGCCAGAGTCAGGCTGGTTGCTTGGAGCTCTGCCAGATGCAGTTATATCCCACAGTTATAATTGTGCCTGGGAGATTTAGATCAAAATGAGGCCACAGGTACTTTCTTTAGAGTTTGGGGGAGTAAATTAGCTTTTTTTTATTGGACATTTTTGTTATTGCACTTACTACGTTTATTTGATGTCACATTTTTCAAGTCGGACTTGCCTGGGCCTTTTGTGCTGGTGTGATTCCGTGATCCCGTTTCCATTTAAACTCAGACCTCAGATTTCTTACATAAGTGAGACATATACTGTACATATATACAGTATATGCATAGTGAAAGTTGGCAAATTGAGACATAAGGAACCATTTTATTAATGCAGGATTTTAGATTTTGTTCAAACTTTCAGTGCCCTTTGTAGGTAGGTACTCAGGTAGGTTTTATCCTTTATCCTGAATTCTGCAGCTCGGATACGCCTGTCTGCACTGGGCATCAGTTTTGATATCCGTCCAATTGGCCAGTGCGCCTGAGGCAGCTGGGGATCAACTATCATGACCACGGTGTCCTGAGCCAGGTCATCTGGAGGTATTTTCCACTTGTGACGAACTGGGCCCAGAAATGGTCAGCCATGACTTGGCAAGTGGCTTGGGAGGTTCAGGAGTGAGAGATTCGGGTGAGAGGTTCGGGAGCATAGATGCATCGCGCCGCCCCATGAGGAGCATATTAGGTGTTACGGGGCCTGGATCTGCCACATCAGATGACACGTAACCAGTGCGTAATTTGTAAATGATGAGGTCCCGGAACACCAAGGGGTCGGTGTTCCCGTGAGTCGGTCTGGAGGGAAAAGGTTCCGGAACATATCAAGACAACAAGCGCATTGGAGGCACAGTGGTGCTCAGTGCAGCCATACAGTTTACTGTAGACCTAACAGCCTAAACATTACTAAATGACCGACTATATGACCTTAGAGCTCCGACTACTGGGGACCTATAACAATATTTGATTATTGTATAGGCTACACAATGCTCATTTTGTCCAAACCGATGGGTTTTCACAAACCTGCCCTTCAGGTAGTGGACTAAAGATATAACTGCGCTGTGCACAACATAAAAATGCTCGCATACTAGGCTGTGAGATATCCTAATCATACATAAACACATCAAGGAAACTGCAATGGCTTCAACCATTTACCAGACAAATTCTGGCTCGAGTAGTTACGCATTAATATTCAACACAAATACTTTAATAGGATATCTATTTTGAACGTAGGAAACAATGTCAGCGAATAATGAAATGACAGCAATAAAACGTGTCATGGTCATGCCATGCAGCTAGAAGTCTAGAAGTAGAATTATTTCTACTAACATAGCATGCGCAATTGCCCACATATTTAACTGTGGGACCCACAGGTCCGCACTCCATAATAATTTCTGTTTCATCTATGCAAATATGAATTTAGATGTTATTGTTCGCTAGAGTTAGTGGATTATTATTGACAGAATGATTTTAATCGGACATTTCATCGTCCGGTCGAGCCTTCTGACCGGGCCCGGACAATGCATCTGAAAACCGGACAGTCCGGTCGAAAACCGGGCATCTGGCAAACCTACTTGATAACGTTAGCTAGCTCTGTAGCTAACGTTTGGTTTGCTAGCTAAACTAAAACGGATGATGTGCAGGGTACGTTAACGTTTATGATAAATGTTTAATGCTTCAGTGATGTTGAAACGGGAGCTTTCGCTAACCTCTCAAAATTCTTTATAAAGACTGGGGTGTCGGTCCTTAAGGTGCTTCGCCAAGTTTGACGTGTTACCCCCCTTCGTCGGCACCACTCTGTAGCATTGTTTGCTGACTGAGGCAACAACCCAGCTGACTGCTACTAGTGAGAGGAGGGGCTGTGGGCAGCGGTGCAGGGTGTGTGTGTGTGTGTGTGTGTGTGTGTGTGGCTAGTGGAGGCGGAGAAATAATATGTTTGATTTTTCATTAAGAGAAAGCACTGCTGGTATCGATACTGTTGCAAATGAGTATTGTATCCGTTTCAAATTTTTAGTATCGATACTTATCGAAGTATCGAGTTGTTTATGGAGAAATTAGCAAAATTAGATAATTGTGTTCACTTACCCATAGGTAAAATTTAGATGGCACAACACAATGGGCAGACCTCCGGCGGAACAAGAACAGACCTGGTGTAGCAGCCTAAAATGCTGCAACTGAACAAGTTCAGATATGCAAATGTTATGCATGCTGTGTAGTTCAGTCTTTAGAACAATATTTTTTCCATAGATTGGATCAAGTCAAGTTAGGTGCACATAGTGTTGTCATAGTGTAGTCAATTTCTGCCATATTGGATTTTCCGCCATTTTGCATTACATGAAAAACTGTCTTCCCTTCTGCTTCTTCTTTTTCAATTTTGGACTTTTTGCCTCCAAAATTTGTACACCACAATAAATGACCAAGGTACACAAAGATTACATTTTTTTCCCCCATCGGTTTAACGACATGGCCACAATTAACTAACGAACTTGACAGAATACATGGCTAAGCACAAAAATGGTCATAACACATGCTCAGTGTGGCATGCTTATGAACTGTGTTCATAATGACAGCATTTACAATTTATAAGTTTGTTGTAAACTGCATGTATGTCAATGAACCGTATCCACTTGCACTGCATTCTTTATGGCAGAATCTGCATTCAAGTTTATACCTGCTATGTATAAGTGTTTTTGTATTTTTTATTTTTTTCACACAGATCCCATTGGGGGTCTGTCATGCCTGGGAGCTAAGGCAGATTCTTTGCCAAAGCCTTCCCCATACCACAGTTCAGATGTCATCGCATTCCATCAAGATATTGCAACTTTACCATCATAATCATATTCAGTGTCATTAAACATCCTAAAACTACATTCAGTTGATGGTATGGTCCATGGCTCATGAACAACTAAGTATTACATCTCAGCAACATAATTGCAAGTCATTCCTTGTGGTGTGGGAAAACGAAACACTAATACCATCATGTCCAGCATCCCCACTACCCCCTCTCTCCCTTGCCCTGAGGGGTTTTTCAGCAGGCTCATGTATCCTAATCGTCCCCCTCTCCTCATCGCTTCCCCTGACCCCTTGTCGTAGAGGGAGAGAGCAACATTACATCTTAATCTCCCTGGCTTGATGCAGAATGCTGGTCCCTGAAAGGCAGCATTTTCTGGTTACATGAACCCATTGGGGGTGGATCAACCATATGCCGATTGACATGGCTGGGTCTGAATGGCCAACGTGGATAGCAACAGTTCCCCTCGGACAAAAAGCCCCCCCACAGGGTCCCACACCTCCACAAGGACTGAACAGACGTCCAAGCTGCTGCTGACACAAGGCCTACCCCCCACCCCCACCACCACCAACAATATTGGGTCCCCCACCCCCCTCTGATGTTAATATGTTTGTGGGGAAAACAAAAGTAGGTTCTACATGCAAGCCTTGTTTTTACCATGAGTAATAAATACACACATACTCAAGCAAATGTACACTCAACAAGCCATCATATTGTATTGATTATGCAAATGATACTGATGAGCTTTATACATGCATTAACAAATTATTATTACACAGCTTTGTTGAAAACCCAACCCAAGGCATTCTGAGCTCTCTTATTTCTGAATTGTTTCATATTTAATCACGTCACTCCGCAGTCAGGAAGTCCAGTCGATTTTATTGATTTCTAATTAAATTTACTGGCAACACATTGTGCCAAAAAGACTTTCCTCCTTAGTTAGTGCAGACAGTCCTGCAGGATTAGTTTTTTGGTGAAAGAAAACAAATCTCTTTTCTACACCAGAGATCCTACATAAGAGTGTCAGGCCATGGGGCTTTAGTGAAAATGCGCCCTGATTGGAGAGCCAAGCTGTCCCTGCCACTCCATAGACTGTACCACTGGAGAGGCCAGTGCGTTAACCATATGGGACAGGGATGGACAATAGGATTATGTCCTGCACCTCTCCTTCTCCCTCTTCTCTCTACCACACATAATCAACCAGGGGATGAAGTCCTGGCTTAGTAAGCCTTCACTAAAGTAGCCCAGATCCCCTGGCCCCTACTTGGGAAGGGAGAGTGAGACAGTGGGGGTCTCGTGGACAGAGAGAGAGAGGTGGTAAGGGGACCACCAGTGGGATTTACATATTCAACAGAAGCAGAGATCAAGCCTTTATAGTGAGTGAGGACAGAGGGAGGCTTTCTCTTGCTCTCCTTTTCACACATAAAGAGTTGGAGAGAAACTCACCAACAGACAAATGCGTGTCAGCCAAGTTGTCATGAAAAAACTGATGGGCCAAGTGGATCGATAACTCACATGTACAGTATGTAAACGTTTATTCTATGCCTGCATACACTTTCATGCGGACACAAACACAGGCAGGCTCATGCATGTGTACACACACATACACACAATTACCACAGTGCTGTGAGCGAACTCATGGCCCTGTCCCAGCATGGGCACCAGATTAGAGGCCATGGTTTTTTGCTGGTTTGCTGTTCTCATGAGATGTGAATGGGCAGTGAGACAGTGGACCAACACTGTCCTACACATTCATCTCCACATCAAAGATGAGCCCAACGGCCAGAGGAATACCACCCTGAAAGAAAGCAGAGACCATGCAACTAATGTTGGATTAGATATCCAAAAGCTTGTGTTGAGTTTTTCTGATGAGTGTCACTGTTGATGTCTGTTCTGGCTCACTTCTCTTCTCTTTACCTTTATCTTGCTAAACCGAGGGTTGTTTTTATTTTGCTCATCTGCCAGTCTGTCTACCTGTCTGTCTCCCTCAAAGTCATACAATGACAGCCATTCCAGTTAATCCTAGCCAGAGAAAGGCAGAGAGACACCTGAATATCACATAGAACCCAGTTATTTGTACCCATTGTGCTGTGGCACCTGAATTTCTCCAAGGGGGTTAATAAAGTGCTATCTTATCTTATCTTATCTTATCTTATAACATTCATTCATTAATTTTCCACACCCATTTATTCCTATTCAGGGTCATGGTTAGGCTGGAACCTATCCCACAATGCAGCATGCAGAAGGCAGAGAAACATCTGGGACAGGTCGCAAGTCCATCACAGGGCTCACACATAGACAAACACACACTTATGGGCAATTTAGAGTCTCCAATTTACCTGACACATGTCTTTGGACTGTGGGAGGAAACCCACACGAACAAAGGAAGAACATGCAAACTCCACATAGGAAGAACCTTCTTGTTGTGAGGTAACTGTGCTAACTACTGTGCCACCGTGCTGCCCTTGTACCACAACAGATGCAGTGAAAAGAAAAGAAGAACCATGTGTGTAAAGGCTAGGTCACACAAGACAATTTTTATTCTAAGCCTGGGGGGTGCACTTGGGCCCAATACTTGGTCAGATTATCATGTGAACGGGCTCTAGAGGTCCAACGGTCAGTTAGATTATCCTGCAGTGTGAATGGGTTCAAGACTCCCGACAACTTTTAATAACTCCTACACATGTAGATAGTTTACATCAGTAAGAATTCCCAACTCCACTTGCTCCACCCTTGATAAGTTGCTATACATATTTATTTAGGGAATAAACCTCATATAAAATGTTATAAAATGACAATGTGATTTGATCAGTCCACATAAGTATGCAATTACAAATTAAGTGAAAGAAGGCTCATACAGAAGTCTTCAAGTCTTTTGTCTTTGTAGTAATATCACTTCACAATACAATTGTAATCTAAATGTAGACTGTAGCTTCTATACCATGAAGCATGAAACATTAGAACACCTGTTTTGTAACTGTATTTACAGTGAGTTGTGGACAAAATCTGGTAGTGCGTGATCCCATGTCTTCATCTTTGCCCTGTTGCATAGTGTGAACAGCTTCCAGATGGGTCGGCAAGCATTTCCTCAAGACCACTGGTTTAGTCTGTACTGCCCTCATTAGGCAACATTTGAATGATCTTGTAGTCTGGCATAGGTTTAGGGAGAGAGGAAGGATGAGAGGGAGGCATTGAGGTCTCTGAAGAGGAAGTGGAAAGGGTTTGTGGTGAGGTGAGGGGTTGAACGAGTGAAGAAATTTGCAATCAAAGATGTTCATTTGTCGTGGAGTGACACAGAGAAAACACTGTGATTTGTCAGGTTTGGCAGCCTCACCAATCAAAATCACAGTGTGCCTTGAGGAGATGATGAGCGAAAGAAAAAGAACAAGATAGAGCAAGAGAACGAGGGCGGCATATCGATGAAGAGAAAGAGAGTGGAGGAAGACAATACAACAACAGCCAGAGAAAGAGGGCGAACCTGCCGCCCGGCTGATGGTGTTGTGATTGATGAGGTCATTGGGAGGGCTTCCCAAAAATGCAGGGTGCCTTCGAAGGGTCACCCAGAGGTTGGGTAGAGGTCAGAGTGCAACCAGAGGGGAGACACTCGAAAGGTTAGCATGTCCTATCATAACTCCGCCTGCTGCAAGGTCCGAAACTACCACCCGCAAAGCACCAATAAAGATCACCCACCACACAACTTTTTGAGATTACAACATTTGAATGCCTCAGCCTTTGGGTTCCTAGAGGGTATTTGCATTTGTTGAAGTGACATCTCCCTGCGAGAGTCGGTGTGCGTTGAATGAAACCCTCTGTAGTCGAGTAGGAACAAATCACTTGTTCGTCAACTCAAATGACTCAGTCTCACCACTGGAAACACGGGAAAACAAGCATTGGAATATGAAAAAATGTACACGTGTGTGTGTGTGTGTTTGCACACATTCTAATTCCATGGCTTTTTCCAGGTCTTCCAGGACCATGAGAATTCTGTCTTTTTTTCTATCTTCTCTATCTGTGGCATAGAAACATTGGGAGAACAGGAATAGTGATTTAAAGATGTGACATAATTAGGAATGAAGGCCTATGTGGTTTAGCTAAGCCAAGTTAGCTAAGTTAGCTTTGCACAAACAGTAACTGGCTACACCAAATATGGACATGACAACTTGTTTTGAACTCACCTCGTTGTCAAAATGTGCATTTTTAATTTTCAACAATAGACTTGGATTTGGTTTGATCCTCATATTATTGTAAAAATAGGTTCAACTATGATGAGCTTTAGAAATTGTGGACGCTGTCACTGTTGTGGATAGCTACATCTTGCACTGCTTTCACACTGCCATCAGCGTATTTGATGGGTTGCCCACTTTTGATATTGTGGGTGATGCAGGATTTCCTGACTTTGGTCAAAGTTTTGATTAGGATGAATATAATTAACTATACATTCTCATCTTTATTTTGTAATGTATAGCTGTATTAAACGCTAACTACCATTAGCACCAACAATGGAAGCCACTGATCTCCACGCATTGTTTTTAATTGTTTTATTGCTGTACTCTTTTAAGTAATAATTATACAGCACAGGAAAACACTGGATTGTGGTTATCAACTTGTCATCATCCATTTTTTGTCATGAGGCGGAACGTTTATTTACAGAATTGCACACATTGTCATGTCAGTAGGAAAAAGCGTAGGCACAAACATCTGATTGAATGTGATGGCCAATAATAGTTCAGCTTTGGTCAACTATTCTCTGCCGACATTTAGTTGACGGCTGGAATGTCGAGTTGACAGCAGTCTGAACACACTGTTACCGTACTAGTAACCTGGCAACAGTTTTTTTTAAATTATAAACAGACACAAAGTTACAGATTAATAGGCAATTGAAATCAAAGGAAAAATCACTACATCACAAAGTTTGTACATTTTAACAAAATATTAAGCATCAAGAGTCTAGATTTAATTTTTATTAAAGAGAAAGGCAGGAGGGTAATGCGGGGATTAACTTCTCAAAGTTGAGGAAGGTCACATTCTAGTTTTTATCAATTCATCTCAAGGATTGTAAGGTCTATCAAAAATATATCAAATCTCAGAGTACTTTGGGGGATTTTTTTAATTTTTGAATAAAGTACTTGGCAGTCAAAATAAATAAGTTAACCACTATTTCTACAGATTTGTTTGCATGGCTAAAGTACCAAATGATATCACTAGCTATGAATACATGGTGGCTGCTATCAAAATTATCTCAATAATTACAGATTCCCTTCTTTACTTCTTTAATTCTTTACAGTATTTCACTCTATAAACAAGTAAATAATGGTTTCTCCATCCCTCTTACAGAAGACAGACATCAGTGACATCAGTGTATTTTGATCATGAGGAGTTACCTGGGTAGATATTATGGAGAATTTAAAAATGAGTTTCTTTTATCTTGTTTGGGATGGAACATTTATAAGGAATCAAGCATCTTTTTTCTAATCTATATTAAAAAAGGGAGATCCAGAAGAATTTGCCTATATATTTTAAGAACTTTTTTTTTTTTTTTTACAAAGCAAAAACAAATAACAATACACATACACATTCCCCAGACAATAACCATCCCAACTCAACCAAACCCCCATGAACAGAGCCAGATGAAAGAACAAGACAACAGAAGTATGTTTGTCCATTTCTGGAATGCATCATGTATGTGCCCATGTACACAAGGCGTATATGAGGCATATGTGAGCAACTACCCACCTACATGCATAGGAAACAAATAGGTCAAGTGGCCATGAAAGCCATAAGAAACAGGCTGATCTCCTGAATTTCATAAAATAAGCACAAAATCTTAAAATGCTCCATGCACGAAAAGTGAGAGAAATATGTGTTCCCACCATAAAAGGGTTACATGAAGGAGGCACGACTATAAACCTGAAGTAGTCTGACATTGAAATAGCATGGTGGAAAGTAAGGTGGTGGATGGGTGTATGGGTTGTTGTATGTGTGTGTGTGTAGATGGTGGAGGAGGCGGATATTGTAGCTTCATTCAAACTCAAACATAGTCCATTATCAGTGTTTTGAGTCTGTATAATCCTTCACAGAGCCTGTCCTCCCCCAAAAAACGACCCCATAGGTCGTTTGTACAAGCAGCTTATTACGACCTATAGTTACATTTTAAAGTTAAGCGACCTCTAGCGGTTGTGTAAATAACGACAATGTACTACGTTGGTCTGCGTCCACGTCATGTGACTGTCAAGTTTCTCTCTCAACATTGAAATAACACGGTGGAAAGTAAGGGTGTTTTGGTCGGGGATGGCGGATGGGCATATACGTTTGCCTTCGATATTGGCGACCGGGGTTCGATTCCCAGCGTTTCCAAATTTAACCATGACCAAACCATTTTCCTAACCTTAACCAAGTTGTTTTAGTTGCCTAACCATAACCATAACCCAAGTTGTTTTCATTTCACGTATTTTTGTGAGATCACGTTGGAAACGCTCCTGTGGGTCGTTTTCATTTCACGTATTTTTGTGAGATCACGTTGGAAATGCTCCTGTGGGTCGTATTAGAGGGTAGGAACAAACGACCTATGTGGTCGTATGGGTTGGAGGACTTGTTGCCTTTGCATGCACTGAAAACCTGCATGATGCAAGCAAGGAACCACTACCAAATCTCTGAAAAATCCTGCTGAGTCTTATGTGTGATGCTGCATGATTCTCAGTCTTAACAGAATCTTAAAATGTGAGCACCTCTAGGACTAAAAACTCATGACTTGAGATAAATTGTTGTTAAATGTGAGAGTAAATGTCTTCTAATGTATGGTAGGCATTACTTGCCTAAACTTAACTATTAGCCAACCTTTAGGTGAAAATGCCATGTCCGATTTGTGTTATCACAGAATCCAATTGGTGTTAGTCACAGAATCCAATTCATAGTGGAGGAGCCTAATCTTCACATAATTTGTGTCAAGAAATCTTGAAATAAACTCTCTCATTTCCACTCTCTCAAAATTTGTTTGGCTATAATCATACCAAACATAAGAGCCTGTTGCATCTCTATAGATAGTTGAAGAACACTTGCAGAACAACCAAATAAAGCAAGAGTACATTCAGGCACACTACAGCACATACAGCAGTTTAATATTCCTTTCCAAAAGGTTTGAAATTTAGGGCATGACCAAAAAAGATAAGTGCCATCTGTAGATTTACCTTTTTCATACAAGGAAGGGTACGACTTTAACATACTGTGCTGAAAGAACAGGTTAGCTGTCAGATATTGCAAGACGAATGCAAGTACCGTCAATAGAACTTGCAGAAGTTACCTGGTGGTTAGTACGCATTAGTCGGAGTTAGACAGTATTTACAGTTACATCTCCCAGGAAGTATCATTCAGTTTCTTTTATTATCAGTACCGACCTTATTATTATCAACTGCTACCCGGTCCTTACAGGACATTTGGATAAGTTCCCAGTGAAGAACCTCAGAGGTAATCAGAGCTATAGCTATGCCTAACAGAAGTTATCATGTAGTTACCAGTACCTACCCAGTCCTTACAGGAGATTAATGAGTTTTAAGAGCAGAATCTGTGTTGCTCTTTTTCAAATGTCAAATCATTTTCAGTTATTTCACTGTAGCTACCATGTAACTTCACCAGGTGAGCACCGTATACTAAAGCAAACCATTCCCAGTAGTTTCATAGTAACTACTCAGTCCTTACAGTACCTACCCAGTCCTTACAGGAGATTAATGAGTTTTACGAGAGGAATCCATGTGTGACCAATCCCAGTAGTTTCATAGTATCTATCCAGTCCTTACAGTAGCCTACCTATCCAGTCCTTACATGACATTAATGAGTATTATATGAAGAATCCATGTGGTTCTTTTTCAAAATGTCAAATCATTTTCTGTTATTTCACTGCAGCTACCATCTAACTTCACCAGGTGAGCACCGTATACTAAAGCAAACCTTCCCCAGTAGTTTCACAGTAATGTCATGCCTATAACCGATAACTTACCATGTCCTGTGGAAAATCCCCCGCGTAGGATCCATGTTGTGGTGATGGACTATTGCAAGCAGTTTACCAGACATTGTACAGTAATTTCGGCCTTTGAGCACCGTATACTGAAGTGAAGCCGTTCAGCATATTTCCAAGTTAAAACAACGTTTAACCCACACATTTTCAACGCTTAAGTTTAACTGTATAAAGATGGAATAATGGTAAAGTTTGCACACAGTGTTAGGTTCAGTTCTTTTATTTTTTACTTAAAACATGAAAAAATAGTGAGGACGCAGGGTTCATATTGTAACAAAATAGCTGAAGGTAAAATGTTAAAAAATAAATAGAAAATTAGATAAACCATAAAATGAAAAATAGTCTACAAGTAATGTGCACAATGTGAAATTTTCCAAGGAAAAACACTCATTTCTTACCTAGAACATGAACAAATAGTTAAGACATACCTCTGACATTGAGGGTTCATAGTTTATGATACTGAGTTTCAACCGATAAAAAATAAGCATTTACAAGCACTTGGGCTGTGACTGGTAGCTAGCTAGCTAGGGATCATTCTCTGCTAACAAGCCAATGGTACTATGGGCAACTCAATCTGTGTCACGCAACTTGCTACAAGTCAGTGAAGTTAGACAACTTATGGATAAAAAGAAGAATACCAAAAGTGCAGATTTTCTCTCTTCCTATTTTCTGATGTCTTCGAAATCTGTTACGCTGGTGCAGGAAAAACAACACTGAGCCAAGTATTCTCTGTAGAGCTGAACGTTGCATGCATGTGTATTCTGAGTAGAAGAAGAAGAAGAAAGTTGAGGAAGCAGAATACGAAGTTTCTGTACATGAAATAGCATTGAAAACTAGTAGGGTGACATGGAAATGTATATTCATTATTTTGGTCAGTAAATCTTTTTTGGCGGGTACATTTTTCAGTTTAGCAGACTTTGTCAGGTGAGCCAAAAAGTTCTTCAAAATTCTCAGATGATACCTCTGCTGTAACCACTGCAAATACGTGAAAGTGAGAACTGAAAGGTGATTATGATTTTGTACCGGGAATGAAGACAAGTCTTTGATTTTAAACATCAACAATCTAAGGAACTGAGTGTGGATTTTAGAAAAAAAAAAAGGAAGTAGTGTGACCAACTGGGACATGATTCAGTATTCTCCTTAAAGGTTAGAGAAGAAGGCTTGTGACTAGAAGATCACAAGTTCGAGTCCCTGGACCGGCAAGAAAAAGGCGTGGGAAAAGCTCTTCCTTCCCATAACAAATTATGGAGGACTGTAATTGTTGGAGGAAGTTCCCTGCTAAGAGTGGCTAGAAGTGTAAACCATGACATTGCTAAAAGAAAAGCATTAAAGGTAGGAGAGTCATTATAGGTACGATCAGAAAAGCATCTAAATTTTGGCTACATTCACTTGTGTTCCAGAAGAATTTTACTTGATTGATTTTCTTCGCTCAATGTAACTCAAAATACAGGTTTGTTTTACTCTACTAATTATAAAAATTATAAATATAAACAAACCTTATGTTGCCTCGACTTATATGTAAAACTCATGTTTGACAAGTCTGACATATTGTTAGTTCTTGTTTCACAATGTCAAAAAATACATTTAAGAATGAAAAATACATCTTCAATCCAATAAATCACTATGTAACCAAAGCCAGTGGTGAGGATGCAATAGTGAGGCCTTAAAGGGTTTTGGACTGCCATTTTGACTTTGCACTCTGTATATTTAACGCTTCAGCAAGAACAACAACACACACATGCACACACACATATTAACACACAACCTGGGGGGATATGAACCCTTGCCAGTGTTGTCACTTAGTATCCCTGAGTGGGAGGGCCAGGAGTGGAGTAGCTAGGTGTGAAGGTAACCCTTCTAACCGTGTTGGAGACACTTGGTAAACACACACTGTAATTACTGCCTATTAGAGGCTATGGGGGCCCATTAGTAGCACTGGCCCCGCCTGTCACTGCCTGCCACCTCATTATAGAAGCCAACACAGCATAGTCTGCCTCATTACCACCTGCCCGTTAAAGTCACACACACACACACACACACACACATGCACGTGCGCACACACACACACACACAAACATGCACACTAATAAACACATATTTACACATACACACACAAGCACACTGCAGGTGCTACTGGATTGGAGCCGGGTGTTAACTTGTTAACTGGTGGGGAGTGACAAGGGGCATGTGTGTATATGTGTGCATAAGCATGTGTGTTGAGGCAGCATGTAATTATTAGTCTAGAGTGTGTGTAGACATCTATGACAATGGGCATGTATTAGTGACTGTTGGCAGGTGTTATAGGTCAGCACTGCTTACTGTTAGCACACATACAGTATATGCATGCCCCCCCCCCCCCCCCCCCCCCCCCACACACACACACACACATATACACACACACAATCTTTCCCTCGATTGCCCCCTCAGGATGCCCCATTTCAACCCAGTCTCTATAAAAAAAACAGCGTTTTCACATTCCAGACCATGCCACCCCATGCCGTTCTCTACTGCAGACAAAAGCCCCCTCTCTGTCGGTGGGCACTGAACTTGGTGCAGCTGCCACTGCTGTCTCTACTCTTTACTGGCAAGGCCTGAGCTTCTTAGACCTGTCTGTATTTCAACAACACTCTGATTTACTGGGGAATAGAGACACTATTTTCTTTCCCAAACAGACCCTCTCCTTTCCCCCCCTTCCATCCCTCTGTCCCCTCTCTGCCCTCCCTGTACCCCTATCCGTTATTCTCCACAATGCTGTGGTTAAGGTTTCATAGCCGAGTCCGTTTGGCTCTGCCACAGTAGCAGTGGCAGAGCAGGGCTGCCGGCACACTCTCCCTCTCTTTTTCTCTCTTGTTTTTCTCATTCTTTCACTCACAGTCCTCAGTCAAGCTATTTGGGTGAACGACACCATGGTAGCACTGGCAGTAAAGACTTGTAACACTCTGTCTTTCTCCCTCTCTCTCCCTCCATTTCTATTTCTTTTTACTTCTCTTAGTCTTTCTCTGTCCCCCCAGGTGAATGTCAGATGAGGGTGCCAGGAGAGCAGATGGCTTGGAGAAAGAAAGAAAGCAGAAGCGTGGAAGAAAAGAAAAACAAAACAGTGTGATGGAGGGGGCCTGTGGAGAATACTAAGCACTGGCCATGGGGGAGCAAGTTTGACCCACATGGATGGAGGGATGTGTGTAGAAATTATGTGGGAGAGGAAGAGAGGAGGTATACAATGCATCTGGGTTAGATTTTGACCCTGTTGCTGTCAGTGTTAAGAGACAACAGCAAGCTGAAGCATCCCGTTAACCTCGGACATAATTAGAAAAGAGAGGGGGTAGCTCTCCTAGCACAGTGGGGCCTGCATTACCAGCTCTCTGTGTGTGTATGTGTGTGTGTTTGCCTCTGATGACAGGATTCGTCCGTATGATGCCCTTGAACTCCTGCCATGTGGGTATGGGTTGAAGGGGTAGACGATGATGGAGCATGTGTGGCATTCAAAATGTGTGGAGCATGTGTGGCATTCAAAATGTATGTTAGTGTGTGTGTGTGTGTGTGTGTGTCTGTGTGTGTTTGTGTGCCCACTCCAGGGTGCTCCTGGCTTTGAGGACAGCCCCTCCAGAAACACAGGCCTGGCCCTCCAAGCTCAAAGGATGGGCTCCATTCACCGCCTGGCAATGGTGCTGAGAAATGGAAAAGAGATGGGCAGAATGGAATGGGTGGGCAGTAAATTATCAGCTTTAGGGGAGAGGACACGATATTTATTTATAGCATTGTCTGAGGGCACTCGGGTAGGAGGGTGGGAGGGTGCTTAAAAAAAGGTGGGGAGGGGCTGTTGCGAGGGGCATCTTAGGTGGCCAGCATTGACCTGCACTAACCCGTTGTATCCTGTCTCATTCTCTCTCCCTTCACACTTGTCTTGTACCCAAGGCTCCCAAGGCCTCCCTGGTAATTAGCGGACGAGCCACACCTACTCCCTGCCCCCAGGGGCAGTAAATTTTCCTCCTTTTCCCTGCCTTGTGACACACACACGCACGTACACACACACACATCCCCGAAATTGAGGCTACAAGGCACCATTCACCCCAATCCCTACTCGCTCTATCCTTCACTCTACTTTTTATCACCACCCCTTGTTTTGTTTTGCTGTCTCAATCCATCAATCTTCCCATTAACCTACCATGTTACGGGAAACCCCAGGGAACGCCTCCTTTACACCAGCCCTCCAAATCTCTCACCCTCTCTGCCCCCCCATATACACACACACATACACACACACCCCACCCCTCCCCAATCTAATATTGTGTTGGCTGACTCCCTCCTTCCCACCATCCTTCAATCCATCCTCACTACCTCTACCTGTTGCTTTTTTCGTGACTGTTATCATACTCTCATTAGTCCTTGTCCAGTGCACAATGCTCTGACCCTCTCCCCAATATGTGGTCTCTCAGGTTTTTATCTATGTTGCACCTCTGGCACAAGGTTTACATAACCCATACATATATTTCTGGGATGATGGAGGGAAAATGAAAGAGAAAGACAGAGAGAGAAGGAATGGGATGCAGGGGGGAGGGGAGGGCAGGGGGAGCACAGAGGGGACACTTTGGGTGGTATGTTGCCCAAGAGAGTGGGACACAATGCCCCCAGTGTTCAGGCAGGCCCACAGGAGCTTGTTTTACAACAGGGGAGGGGCAGCCATCAATGGCCAGATGATGTGAACCACCCTGAGCGATTCATAGTGACAAACAGCCCCCTCCAACCAGACACCCCCCCCCCCCGCCTTCTCCTCCTCCTTTCTCCTTTCTCACATCACCTCCCTGCTTCCCTCTAGAAGTTCTGCTCTGTTGGCCCAAAACCAGGGCAACACAGAGCATGCAACAGCACAGCAGCTTGATGGACTGAATCAAGGGACACATACATACACAGACACACATACTCAAAGGTTTTCACATGGGGTATACATACACACATGCACAAACACACACACACACACACACACACACACACGTGAGCACAAGCCCTTCTTTCCGTCTGTCCTCCTCCTAATGAAGCCCCCAGCTTCTCAGCGGAACCTGAATTGGTATTAGTTTAATTAAATCAGTGTGGCCCTTCCTTGTCTTTCTCTCTTCATTCTCAGAGAGGCAAAATGGCTTGATGACAGCATAATTGCCAAAGAACTGAAGGAGAGCTAGTGCTGCAAGTTGCCAGGGGGCCAAAAATCCCCCCTTCAGTTCTATGGCCCCTATGGCCCTGCTCTAGAGACCTGTCCATTCTCTTGTCCTCTTTTTTCCTTTCTATCAATAGAGGTACTACGTCCCCATGGCGTCTGTTCACTCCATGCCTTTTAAACAACCCTCTCTGATGATACTTGTTTCCTGCCTGTGAGCAGTCAAAGAACAAAGTACTCATACCTCCTTGTAACACAAAAAAGGGGTCAGTTAGGAAAAAGCAGAATATATGCTGAGATTTTTGCAACTCAGTTTATTAAATCTTTCTAAATTTTAGTAATTGATCCCTTGATCTTCAAACAGGTATTTTTGTCATTGACTGTCATTGTTCATTTACTCACCTGAAAATAACTTTTTCTATTTTTATTGCCCCGCCCATCCTGCAGCCCATGGGACCAGTCCATACTTGTTAACACTGGACTGACATCTAAAGAGAAGCTAAACTGGTCCAGAAACTACAAGGCAGATGAAAGTGAAATTGTTATCTTCCACCTGTATTTTTAACATGATTAATAGCACAAAATAAAACCAATTTATGGTACTTTGTAAAGGATAGAGGGTAACTCAAGTCCTAGATCCTCAATATTTTAGAGATATTTAATGATGGACTTTTTTCCAAAATTGATATGTTGCAGTTTAGAAATTAACTCTTTAAGTGTTCTGCATTTCAACATGATGATAAACTTGGTAGTGTTTCTCAGATTTTC